>NW_007249349.1:728724-734064 GCF_000164805.1 Carlito syrichta | reverse complement strand
CCCAGGTGGGTCTCAAACCCGCGGGCTCAGGCAATCCACTCACCTGAGCCTCCCAAAGGCATGGGATTGCAGGCTGAGCCACCGAGCCTGGCCATGAATATCTTATTAATCTTTATGTCTACAGCATCTTGCACAGCAGGCCATGCATAGTTGTTGAAAAAAGAATGAACTGGCCAGGCGTGGTGGCTCATATCTATAATCTCACACTTTGGGAGGTGGAAATGAGAGGATTACCTATGCCCTGGGGTTTGAGATCTACCTGAGCAACTTGGCAAGACCTCATCTGTATAATAAATCAAACCAAAAAAAAAAAAAAAAATTAGCCAGGCATGGTGGCATGCACCTGTAGTTCCAGCTACCTGGAAGGCTGAAGTGGATGGATCACCTGACCCCAGCAGGTCAAGGCTGCAGTAGCCATGAGTGACAGAGTAAGACTGACTCAAAAAAAAAGGATGAACTGATTGATTAAACTTAATAAACTCATCCGTTTATTCCTAAGAAAGGAATAAAATAGACTATGAACAGAACCCTAAGAAAGGAAATGCCTGTATACCCCTTTTCCTCACGGTCTATAGTCCTACTTTATCTTTTTCATAAACCTTAGTAACTCTTGAATTATCATTTATCTTTTAATGTTCTAATAGCGTGTACTTGAATGCAATGTATTCCTAGCACTTACAACTGAGCCTGATCTTTAGTAATCACTGTGGATATTTGCAGATCGACCATGTCATGGTGAGGTATATGGGCAGAGGTCTGGTGTCCAGTAGCTGAGGAGAGTATTGCACAAAATTCATTAGTTGCTAACCATTTATTTATTCATTTTAAATTGATGTTTATTGAATACCTACTTTGTACCAGACACTTCGAGAAATTGGTATTACTCAGATGAGTAGTACAGTAAGAATCCTTGTTAACTTGAAAGTTATCTTTTACAGAAGAAAAAGACAATATACAAAATTGGCAGATAAATGGAAAGATAATTTAGATGATATCATGTGCAATGAGGAACATTTAATAACATGTAATTTATATAGAAGTGAGCTATTTTTTTCAGTATTTAACAAGAAATTTCAGAGAAAGTGACATTTAAGCTACAAATTTAGTGTCAAGTAAAACTAAGCCTTGTGAAGGTCTGGCTATAGAGTGTTCTGAGCAAATGAAAAAATAAAGTCATTGAGGCAGGAATGAATGTATTTTTTTAAAAAACTTTTACTAGCCAGGCTCGGTGGCTCAGCCTGTAATCCCACGCCTTGGGAGGCTGAGGTGAGTGGATTGCCTGAACCTGAGGGTTCGAGACCCACTTAGGCAACTTGGTGAGACCTCATCTCTACAATAAATCAAAAAATTAGCCGGGCATGGTAGTGCACGCCTGTAGTTCCAGCTGCTTGGAAGACTGAGGCAGAAGGATCGCCGGAGCCCAGCGGGTTGAGGCTGGGTGACGGAGTGAGACTCCGACTCAAAAACAAAAAGCAAAAAAAACTTTTATTATAAACTCTTTGACAGCAAATGATTTTTTTAATAGTTATTTTATTTCCGTGGTTCATATGGTGCTTTTTTCACACAGTGACAAGCATTTAAACTCAAACTTTGTTTCCAAGGTCTTTTTCTCAATAGTTTCTTAAGTGGGGTGGGTTAAGAAGGGAATCATTTTAAGTTTGTTTTTACTTAAGGATAACCTATAATTCCCTATTATTCTTTGACTTGAATCTTTACCAATATGAAAATTATTTTTTATGAATATACAATGAACTTCATGAGAAGTCAAAAGTGCTAATAAAAATAAAGCAAAAACTCTCCAAAATCTAGCACAAGTACCATTTTTCATGTGTGTCCTTGTTTTACATGAATTTTTTTTGGGGGGGAGGGAGTCAATAGTGTTTGTAGATATTTTCCCATGTCAGAAATAAGGTTTACAGAATCTTTATGAGCTGAATTCTGTGGTGTGAATGAAGCATACTTTATTTAAATAATTCCATTTAATTATGTATCTCTGTTCATAATATTTAACTTTTTTAAGTACATTGTCATAATCACTGAGGTTTTGTTTGATAATCTAAGAATAAATACCTAGAAGTGATATGACTTTTCAGGAAGATTATACTAACTTATATTTGTGAGAACATAGTCAGTGTATGCTTATTTCTTCTTTTGTCAGCCTTCATTGAGTTTGCCAATCTGATATGCAGAAAATGTCTTCTAAAATAAATTATATGTTTTCTTAAATACAAGTGACATTGAATGATTGTGATTTTGTTATTTGCCATTTTTGCCTTGAGAATTGCCTATTCAGGTCATTGTGGTATTTATCTTTTTAAGAATTTTTAAACATTATTTTTAAGTACAAATAATAAGCCTTTTTTATTTGTTGGAAACAATTTTTTCTTAATTTGAATTGTTTGAGTTGACTTTTTGCCACTTGGAAGATTTTATTTTATAATGTTTATATTGTCACAATTAATATTTCTAGATTTTTAAATCTGTCATGTTTTTAATGTAATCTTATACTTCTCATACAATAAGACTTTTATTACTCGTTTAAATAACATTAGTTTACATTTATGTGGATATATTCTTTCTATTTACAAACTCACTACCATAAATATAGTGTGGTTTAGAAAAGAATGATTGGGGAAAAAGCTCCCAGGTTTTTTTTTTTTTTACTATCCTTATTGTGTATACTTTAATTGTTTTTTATTTTCTTTCTTTGTTATAGAGTGTAAATCAGGATGAGGGTTGATAGGGACTGTGCTGTTTTCTTCTGTGTGTCTGTTCCCAGCATACCTATCACTTTGGTATTACCTGACATGTTAGTTAATTTATTATCTCTATGAGTCAGGATTCAGTTGGAGATAACAGTAATTACTGTAGATATTTTTTAAGTAGAAAGGGACTTAATTCAAAAACTTGGGTACTTATAAAATCATTAGAAGTCTTAGAGTTTCCAAATATTAAAATAACATTGTAGAACTGAACCCAGCTGTAATCAGAAAAATAGGAGGTCAGGAAACTATCTGTGTAGCTCTGTGTCCAGGCAGATACCGCCTGTGTTGTAATTCAGCTAAGCTGCATTTTATAGAGTTGTGGTGACAACATGTTCTGCACTCTGCCTCCGAACATTCACACAGCCTGGATGCTGGGACAATGGAGAAAATGTCTGTAAAACACCTTTATTTGCATTTTTGCTAGCAGAAACAGAACTAGTAGCCAGAGCCTCTGCCTCAGTTATACTTTCCTAGTTTCACATGTAGGCATTTCATTGGTGAACTTAAATTACATCCACAACTCTAGATGCAAGAGTTTTGGAAATGTAATTTCTTTTTTAGCTTTCTAGCTTCTAGACAAAGGCAGAGGAGAATAGAATGAATGTTGAATATCAGTCTTCCATATTCATCACTAGTTATGTAAGATGAAAAATGATCCACATGCATAGGATAGGATAAAAACAGACTGAAAATTTTTTCTTATTTTTAGATTAATTTATATGAACAAATTACTTTTTCCTTTTCAGCACTTGCTAGAAGTAAACTCTTTAAAACACCTGACAAGACTGACTCTACAGGATCGCATTACCAAGTCCCTTCTTCATTTGCACAAGAAGAAAAAACCTCCCAGTATCAGCGCCCAGTTTCAGGTTATTTCCTATTTTACTTACAACAAATAAGAATCTGTTTCTTTCAGATTGTCATTGAAAGGTTAAAGTGATCTGCAAGATGGGAAATGATTCATGTGACAAAAAAGTCATATTTTACTGGTCGTTTTGAAAAAAAAGTACCAGAGTGAAAAAAAGTCAGGTGCCTTTGTTTTTATTCATATATTTTTGAATAGTGAGTATCCCAAAAAGTAATTCATTATTTTCACTGTTAGGAGAAAGGACCAGAAAACTGATATTATAAACAAAACCCGCCTTTAAACCTACTACCCAGATGAAGTCACTGTTAGCATGATGATGTATGCATGTATGTTTTTTTCTACTTAGTCCTCATGCTGTTGCTTTCAGAATTTAAGTAAGACTGTAGATATTTTTATGTGTATGTTTATTTTAGTTTTGTATAAACAGAAATCTATTTCTTTTTTTTTTTGGCTTTTGGAAATAAACATGACAGTAATAAACTAAGCAAGTTATTTTTAGAATACTGTTTTCAAGTTACTTTTTAAATTACTTCTTCCATTTTTCTCAAATCATCTCTCCAAAGTTCTGTGCATTTGATTGATATTTATTAAAATAAGCAAAATATCTAGTAGGAAATAATACTTTGCATATGTTTATATCCCAGAAACAATGTTTACTGTTAAATAAACATTTCCTTACTGATGGTAGTTGTATTTATACATGTTGACACTTTTCTATTATTCCTTTTACAGCCAGGATGTTTGAGCATACATTATCTACTAACATGTCATTGTGTATTATCTTATTTTATAACCATAGTTCTTCAAATTTTGGACTACCAGTTTCATTTTATTTTAGATAATTCTCAGCATAGACCTATGGAAAAATTGAATCTGTTAATTTTTATTTGTTCATATGCTTTCTCGTCCCCAGCCCCCTCTTTTTAAAATTTTTTTGAGTCAGAGTCTCACTGTGTTGTTTAGACTGTAGGGTAGTGGCATGATCACAGCTCACCACAGCCTTGACCTCCTGAGCTCAGGTGATCTTCTGCCTCAGGCTTCTGAGTACCTGGGATTACAAGCGTGCACCACCACACCCAGCTTTTTGTTTGATTTCTTTTGTAGAGAGAAGCTCTTACTATCTTGCTCAAGTTGGTCTTGAACTCCTGGCTCAAGCAAGCCTCCTACCTGGGCTTCTCCAAATTGCAGGCGTGAGCCACCATGCCTGGTCTGTCTTCTCTTTTAAAAAGAAAATACAGAGATAAAGAAAGCAAGACCAAAGAGCCAAATAACCCATCATGTACTAATAAGCTTAAAGGAAAGGGAAGTGAGTACAGTGATCTTTTACAGATGTCATACATACCAAAATTATTCTTTAATCTGATGAGGACCATGTAGCTACTGCAATAAAAACTTAGTTATCATCACAATTTTATCATATGTATTAAAATCCCCCCAAATTCAGATATTCCTAATTTATATTCATGCATTATGTTTAATTTTTGCAAAAAGGGTCATCTTTAATAGTTCTAATAAATTGTTAAATTATTGCAAAAGTAATGTTAATTTTTTATTATTTAGAAGATTCAAATGAGCAAAAAAAAAATGAAAAATTTTTACCATCCATAGATAATGACTATGACTAGTATATACTGTGTCTTCCAAGCCCTTTGCATATATAGTTACACACATTTAATTTACACATATGAATTATCTAAGTTTTCCTCC
>NW_007249349.1:718604-728219 GCF_000164805.1 Carlito syrichta | reverse complement strand
GACATTAGGTAGAGTCTTCAGAAAGACATTGCTTTAAAAGTGGGACTGAAATAGTCCTAATGTAAGACTGCTCTGGCCCTGTCCTCACAGAGCTTAAAAGCAAGTCTTAAAAGAATCAAATTGATCCTAAGTAACTTAACTGCATTATAGGAAAAATGTCTGTCCCTCTTTAAATGAATACAACAAAATCAAATTACATAAAACACAGTATCTAGCATTCAATCAGAAATTACTAGACATGTGAAGTGTCAGGAGAAAAAAAAATAACCCATAACAGGGTGGGAGAAGTCAGTCGTTAGAGACATCTTAAAATGGTGGTGCTGACATAAATAGTAGGTAGTATCTTTTAAATATAACTAGTTATTATACATATTTTAAATATGCCAAAGGATATAACAAAAAACATGAATGTGATGGGAATGAAATGGGAAGACGATGACAGAATTTCTAGATACTTCCCCAAGAGATGGAGCTGTCATAGCTTCTCCTCTATTCCACTTTCCTTTGCAACCAATAAGGGACATTTGTACTGTTAAAAAACAAAAGAAGAAGAAATTAAAAACACTCAAATGGAACTTTTTGAAATTAAACGTAATATTTGACAATAAAAATAAACTAGATTAGATTAGCATGGCTTTGGCAGTTCAGAAGTAGTGAATTTGAAGTCAAATTTAGTTTAAAATAAAGCCCAGTGAAAAACAACAAAGATTGTAAAGAAAATGAAAATAGCATTGGTAACTTGTGGGCAGTATCAAGTGGTCTAACATAGGTATAATTGGAATCTCAGAAGAAGAGCAAAGAGAGGAGGCTGCAGAAAAACATATTTGAAGAAAAAAATGATGAAAATATTTTCTGATTTGATGAAAAAATAAGTGCAGAGACCAAAGAATCTTAATAAACCTCAATCAGAACAAACAAAAACACGCCAAGGCACATTAGATCAAATTCTAATACTGGTTAAAAAGAGAGCATCTTAAACATAACCAGAGGGAGAAAAGAAGACTTTATGTGTGATGAAATGAAGATTGTCAGAAACTATTAATGCCATACAGCAACAGCATAATATATTTAAAAGACCAAAGAAGAAAAAAAAAATAGAATTCACTATGCATAGTGAATATGTCTTTTAAAAATGAATATTAGAGACTTTCTTTTTTTGAAAGTAGGATTTATTAAGACAGAAAAACTCCCCCGCAGTGGGAGGGGACTTGAAAAATGTTGCTCAACAGATACTTTTTAAGACAAAAAAAACCCAACAACAGCAACAACAGAGTTTGTTGCCAACAGATATACAATTTCAGAAATTTTAAATGTGGTAGAAAAATGATGGGACAATCACATGAAAATTTGAATTCATACTAAACATGCATAGTACCAGAATGATAGAAATGCTAAATGTTAAAAAATACTTTTCTCTTTTAAAAAGATAATTGGCTGTAGAAAACAAATAATAACCTAATGTGTGGTAGAAATAAAATTTATGTCAAAAGTGTCACAAAAGAAGTAAGGGGCTAAGTAGAAGCATACCATTGTAAAGTTTTTATACTGTACCAAATACAGTATAACACTGTTGAAGATAGACTGTGATAAAGGACAGGTAAAAATCTAGAGCAAGCCTTTAAAGAGAAAAATAGAGCTACAGCTAATAAAGTAATAAGAGAGCTAAAATGGACACAAAATTTGCTCAGTTAAAAAGACATGAAAAAGAAAGATCAGACTGACAAATAAATAGCAGTATGGTAGACTGTATTTTCTATATTATTTCAACCTTTTGATAAATTCCCACCTACACTGTACTCTGAAGCATTCCCTTTTGAGAGTTTGTCTTCTGTAAGCAAATGCTAGTTTTTTATGAGTCTCTTTTGCCACCAAACTTTCAAAGTAGTTAAAGCCTTAAGTTATGAGTGGGATAATGAAACTTGATCACAAAGCAAATAGCTGTGCATTGTTTATGCATGGACCCATATGTGGAAGTCTGGCCCCTTCATAGCACCCTATCTCTACTTAGTTCCTCAAAAGGAGTTTTCTGGCTTTCTCTTGATATAATAGGTCATGTATATGCTGTTGCTGTTGTATCTGCCGAAACATACTTGGTAAACTGCGCGCCTCTCCTGCCCTGACAGGCACACCCACCTGCTCAGGTGTCCGCCAATTGCTGGGGTATACATTGCCCATTATGTCACTAGTCAACATACTCCCATGCTTAAAGTGATGGAAACTAACTTTTTTTGCTTCCCTGGCCTAAACAAGCCTTTCTAACTTTGGGTGTAAGTTGAAAATGTAGGATACATTAAGCTTGTTTTTCATAAACATTGGAATTCCCTATGTAAAGGCCCATTGCTTTGAAGAAAATAACCTGCTTTTAGTTCTCTCTGAAACTAAGAATTTTGTCATTACCCAAATCAAACTAAGTTGATATTTATCCTCTGGACATATGATGGGGGACTGAAAAAAAAACCCCAGAATTTATGTATAAAATTATATATTTATTCTTCTTTTTTTTTTCTGAGTTGGAGTCTCACTCCGTCGCCCAGACTGAAGTGCCGTGGCATGCTCACAGCCACCCAACATGGACCTGATGAGCTCTAGCAATCCTTCCTCTCAGCCATCCAGGTGGCCGGAACTACAGGCACACACTACCACGCCTGGCTGACTTTATTTATTTATTTATTTATTTGTTTATTTATTTATTTTAATTGTAGAGATGAGGTCTCACCAAGTTGCCTGACTACCACGCCTGGCTGACTTTATTTATTTATTTATTTATTTATTTATTTATTTTATTTGTAGAGATGAGGTCTCACCAAGTTGCCTGAACCCATGGGCTCAGGCAATCTTCTCGCCTCAGCCTCCCAAAGTTCTGGGATTATAGACTTGAGCCACTGCATCTGGTCAAAGCAGTTTTTTTTTTTTTTGAGTTGGAGTCTCACTCTGTCACCCAGACTGGAGTGCAACGGCTGCTCCCGGCCACTGCAGCCTCCACCTGCTGGGCTCCAGGGATCCTTCCGCTTCAGCCTTCCATGTAGCCGGAACTACAGGCATGCACTACCACGCCCGGCTAATTTTTTGGTTTATGGTAGAGATGAGGTCTCGCCAAATTGCCTGGGCGGGTCTCGAACCCGTGGGCTCAGGCAATCCACTCACCTCGGCCTCCCAAAGTGCTGGGATTACAGGCTGAGCCACCGAGCCTGGCCTTTTTTTATGTGTTCATTTTGCTGCCTTTTAGTGATTCTGTCATTTTTTTGTTTCACCTTTTCCACATCAGCAAAACGTTTCTCTTTGAGGACTTTTTTCATTGGGGAAACAAAAAAAAAAGTCGCTCAGGGCTAGATCAAGTGAATAGGAAGGGTGGGGCACAGGGGCCTTGCCATTTTGGGTCCAAAACTGCTGAACACTTGGTGATGTGAGCAGGTTGCTTGTAAATCACCCATCATGAGAGGGGAAATAAACGTTGACAGAATTTCCAAAAAAAAAGTTCACTGAAGCCAAACCCAGCCTCTTACAATGCTAGCTGCTACACTGATGCCAATGAGGCCAACACTTACCTGGCAGGGGAAGCCTGTACTACAAGTGGCCCATCTCTAAAAAAAGATAATTATGGAGTTTTTTGGGTTCCCCCTTATATTTTAAAAAGGCATTAGGGAAGAGGAAGAGAGGAACAAAATAGGACAACAGAAGATAAATAATGAAATGGTAGATCTAAATATATCTATACTAATAATTACCTATGTAAATACTTGAAACAGTCCAATTAAGGAATGGATATAGTCCGATTGGATGAAATAAGAAAACCTAAGTGTATGCTATCTATAAGAAACCTTTAAATACGAGGATACTACAAGGTTTTAGTTAAAAAAAGAAAGAAAGAAGAAACATGCAAACACTAACCAAAAGAGAGCTACAATGACTATAGTAATGTCAGACTTTAAAATATAGAAAATTACCAGGGATAAAGAAAGATACTTCAGATGATAAAAAAGTACAATTTACCAAGAATACGTTAATAGTCTTAAGTTTATGTATTCATCTAATAACAGAGTTTCTAAATACCAGAGCCAAAAAAACTGATAAAATTAAAAGAAAAACTGAAAAATCTACAATTATGTTTAGAGACATCAGCATACCTCTCAATAATCAATAGGATAAGTAGACAAGAGGATAAGTAGGGTATGAAAAACTTGAACAGAACTATTAAACTACTTGAGCTAATTGAAGTTTATAGAATATCCCAGCCAACAACCACAGAATACACATTCATTTTAAGTACCCATGAAACACTTTCCAGTATAGATCATAAACTAGGCCATGAAACAAGCCTCAACAAATTTAAGAGAGTTAAAATCATACAAAATGTTTTATTGGACCATAATGAAATTAGACTAAAATTCAGTCAAACGAATCAAAGAAACATAGTAATCTCAAATATTTAGAAAATATAAAATAGTCTACAGCCATACCACCCTGAATGTGCCTGATTTCATAAAATATAAAACAGTCTTCCAAAGAGGAAGGAAATTGTTTAAGTGTTTTAATTGGAATGACGTATTAACATTTGTGTAGTACAGCTAAAGCAGTGCTCTGAGGTTAATATACAGCATTAAGTTGTTTTTATTAGGAAAAAAGAGAGATCTCAAGTCAAAAATCTAAGTTTCTACCATAGTAAACTAGAAAAATGAGACTATATTAAACCCAGGCCAGGTGTGGTGGCTCACACCTGTAATCCCAACACTTTGGGAGGCTGAGATGGGAAGATTGCTTGAGTTCAGAAGTTCAAGACCAGCCTGAACAATATAGCAAGAATTTGTGTGTACAAAAAAAAAAATTAGACGTGGTGGCATGCTCTTGTAGGCCTAGCTACACCCGAGGCTGAGGCAGAAAGATCACCTGAGCCCAGGAGTTAAAGATTATGATGAGCTGTGATCATGCCACTGCACTCCCGTCTTGGTAACAGAGCAAGAGTCTATAACTAAAAAAAAAAAAAAAAAACTATATATATATATATATATATATATATATATATATATATATATGCGCCACAGTAAGCAGAAAAAAGGAAATAATGAAACAGCATAATTCAATGAAATTAAAAAAAGAAAAACCAATAAAACCTAAAAGCTGGTTCTTTGAGTAGATCAAAAAAATTGATAAACCTCTAGCCAGACTAATCAGGAGAAAAGAAAGTATAAATTACCATTTTCAGAAATAAAAGAGAGGATATCATTACATATTCTATAGACATTTAAAGTAAAGCAAGAGAGTACTACCTTATTAGGTATGCTAGTGGATGATTTTAAAAGTTGTTCTGGGATACATGAGTTTGAATAAAATTATTTCATGAAATGTGAACAAATTATTCTATACTCAGATTATTCTGAAATATATCTGTTTTATTTACTATTTCCTGGCTATCAGCTTTAAGATTAAATTGCCATCCTTATTGTTAATCAACCTTAGTTAAACCCGTATGGGAATACACACAATGTCCTTTTCGGAAACAAGTCTCTTTCTATATACACCTCTAGTTTTTGCATAATTTGCCAACATTATCCAGTTAAACTTATAAATTATTTGTTGCCAGTTTGGAATGGGAGAATATGATAATTATATTTCTTTGTATTGCAGGTGTCATTAAGTAAGCTGATGGAAACACTTGGACAAGCAGAACCATATTTTGTAAAATGCATTCGCTCTAATGCTGAAAAGGTAGCAAAGTCCTATAAGAGAGCATATAATTAAACTTACTTCAAACCAAGCTTTAAGTTACTTTAAGGAGACTAAGTGGAGGGGACGATCTATCTATAATTTTTATAAATAAAGTTGTATTTCATAAACATTTTTGATGAATATTCTTCTAATTTCTACATTTACCTGCCTATAAGGTGTTAATGTGGTAAGTTTAATTTAGCATCACCTAGAATTTGAGAAGCAAATATCTCTTGAAGTTGCATCAGAAAAAAAATTTCTTTTATGAAACTTTTTACCCTATGGTAGTAATCTCTGTTTGGATATCAGCTATTCCTCTTAAAACAATTGCTTAGCATTTTTCATGTTCAGAGAGTTTTGTCTCTGTAACTTAAGGAAGATACTGTGCTTTGTCTTTCCTATTACAGTTTTCCTAATGAGAGCTTTTCAAGATATATTAAGTGTAAATATTTGTCATCTTTATTTATATTCATCATAGGAAAAAATAGTTTCCAGGCCGAACAATTAAATATATGAGGAATTATGTTCAACTTTCTTTTTTCTTTTTTTTTTTAACCCTGTTGCCCAAGCTGGAATGTGGTGGCGCAATCATTGTTCACCGCAACCTCAGACTCCTGGGCTCAGGCATTCCTTCTGCCTCAACTTTCTGAGTAGCTAGGACTTCAGGTGCACACCACTGTGCCTAGCTGCTATAAAAAAAAACTTTTTGTAGAGACAGAGGTCTCACTAAGTCATCCAGACTGGTCTTGAACTCCTGACTTCAAGTGATCCTCTTGCCTCAGCCTCCCAAAGTGCAGGGATTGCAGGCATGAGCCACCATGCCCAGCCCACCTTTCTTAATTGTTAATAAGCAGTCTGCAACTCTATTTATAAACTTTGTGACTTTAGACAAGTTACTTGATTATTCTGTGGCTTAAATATTTTCGTCTGTGTAGTAATATACTGTATTTATAGGACCATTTTCATAATGTTTTGTTTTTTGAGTATATATGCGTTAATATCTGTGAAGTGTTTAAAATATTCTTGACTGTTGTATAAGTGCTTAGTAAATGTTAGCTATTTTTTTATAATGACTATAAAGGAAACTTCTATTTACAGCTAAGTAGAAGTTTAACTTTCTGTTATTGAGATCTTGCTATACAAATAGTTCAACTAATAAAATATTTCAGGGCACATAAGTACTAAATAAGTGTTAGCTGCTATTATTATGTAACACAAATTGCCCATTTGATGATTTTTTTTTCCTTGACAACTAGTATGCCTCACCTTGCTGTAGGAAAATGTTTGTAATTTCCTTAGATGGCCATTGAATATATTATTTAGACAATAGGGAGAAATATCAGATGCTGCAAATGTATCTTAAATGTGTAGAAACATACCTACAGAGATACCTAGGAATGGTAGGGTATTGTGACTGATGTTAAGTGACTGTCTCCCATTAGCCTCCTCTGTTGATGCTTAGTGCTTATATAATGAGGGGATTAATTCTGAAGAACTACAGAAATTTTTTGTTTTTTGATGTTTTATACCACTATCATCAGCAAAAAGCATTTAGGGAAATAAGCTACTCTTAATTAACTTGTGCTAGTCATTAAAAGAAGAATCTTTCAGCTCTCAGTTAACAAAGGCCACTGGTGGAGTGGGGCAGTTAGTTTCTTAGTGAGATTATAGATAAAATCATAATGAAATACAAAAGTACAGAAGCTCTTGACCATGTATATAAATAGGTTAATCTTGTTACAGATTTTGTAGTGATTAGACTATGTGGCCTTTGAGTATGACTATCTTCTTTTTGAGCTTTTAAGATTTTTTCCCTCCACCACCAGAGAAACCTGGAAGCTTCATTTCTCCCCTTTTCCTAGATTTGGGCAGTCAGAACTTTTCTGAAGCTACCAGCTCAGAGGTGAGCTTATCCTATCAGTTTAGCTGTATCTTAACCAGACAACCTCCATTCAGTCTCTAGATGCTCAACAGTTAGCCATGCTTATAAGATAGATGTTAATTTGGAGAGTACTGTTCTGGGTTAATCCTTTTTCCATTTGCTTTTTTTCAAGCTGCCTTTAAGGTTCAATGATGCTTTGGTACTTAGACAGCTTCGATATACTGGGATGCTGGAAACAGTTCGAATTCGCCAATCAGGATACAGCTCCAAATATTCTTTCCAGGTTATGTTTTTATGGTGCTATTTATATATATAGACACATCAAGTAAGTTATTTCTACATGCCTAGCTTAGTATTTCTTTGGGGCTTATTTATTTCTCTTAATTCTTCCTTTCCATTTCATCTTTTGCATACAGAATTGAAAAGAGGTCCAGACTATTCACTTTCATAGAATCGCAACAACTTCATTAAGCTTGTTGTAATAGAATCCAGTACTTGGCTATTATCATTTGATCAGAATGTTTGCTAATACTAAGTGTACTTATGACGTAACAGTTCTTCACACTGATCTCCAGTAATTGAAATAGTTCAATCAGAATTGCCTACTCAAAAGAAAAGATTCCATTTGGTTTCCCTTAAGGTTTTCTCAGCAGGATTTTTGTTCATAGGAAACTGCCAGCAAGACAGCTATTCTTACCACCTACTACTGCTGTGGGTATAGAAATTGAAGCTCTTCAGCAACTGAGCAAGTCTTTGCTCTAACTGGAGCTGAAAACTTTATTCTCAGTTTATACCCTATAATAGCTGCCACATTCACTTTTTTTGCTGCTAAAAATTTTAGGTTCTTGTTAAATAACTTTTTCTTTGGTCTTTTATAAAGCTTTCTTATAAGGGACAATTATCCTCCATCCTTCTTTTCTTCATCTATTCCCCTTTGATAATGTAATATGTAGAGCTCAATATCTTTCTTCCTTGCCTACATTTTTCAAATTAACCTTTGTATTATTTTAAATTAAGAAACATGTCCTTGGTTTTACCCTGTTTAAAAGAATGAGAAAAATGATTAATGAAAGGATAATTAGCTAGTCTAGGATTTTGTTTACACATACTTCTCTTGTGATTTTGCAATATTTTCTTTTCATTTTTCAGGATTTTGTGAGCCACTTCCATGTGCTTCTGCCCCGAAAGATTATTCCATCTAAACTTAACATTCAGAATTTCTTCAGGAAAATAAATCTTAATCCAGATAATTACCAAGTTGGAAAAACCATGGTAAATATAATAAAGACAGCCCTTGTCAAAATTGAGTGCATTTATTTTTTAAAATAATGACAATCTTTGCCTATGAGATTGTCTATTAAAAAGATGGTGAATCAGTTATTATAAGGAAATTTATTAGGCCAAGGTTTTTTTTCTTTTTGAATCAGAGTCTCACTCTGCCACCTAGGTTGGAGTGCAGTAGCATGCTCATGGCTGCTGCAGGTTCGACCTGCTGAGCTCAGGTGATCCTTCTACCTCAGTCTTCTGATTTGCTGGGACTACAGGTGTGTACCACCACACCTGACTAATTTTTTTATTTATTGTAGATATGAGGTCTTGTCAAGTTGTCTGAAGCTGTTCTCAAACCCCTGGGCTCAGGGCAATCCTCTTGCCTCTTCCTCCCAAAGTGCTGGGATGACAGGCATGAGCCACTGCGCCTGGCCAGGCCAAGGTTTTTATTTAATAATATAGTCAGTATTAACCCTATTGCTCTAGTTCTGACTGTAATTTTAACTGCCTAAAAACTGTCTCTCACTTTTCTACTGTAATGTCCCAACCTAGTGTACCATGACCATATCTAGATTCATCCACTCCCCTTAAACTTATCAGCTACCTGCTTCTTTCAATTTCTCAGGCTAGAAACATAATCATCTTTGGCTTACCCTTCACTTTAAATATTTTGCAAAGTTCTGTTTCTTTTCTTACTTTTCTTTTTTTTTTTTTTTTTAGTTGGAGTCTCACTCTGTTGCCCATACTGGAGTGCAGTGGCC
>NW_007249349.1:683599-718510 GCF_000164805.1 Carlito syrichta | reverse complement strand
TACAGGCTGAGCCACCGAGCCCAGCTTCTTTTCTTTCTTTTTTTTTTTCCTTTTACAACTCTCTCTTCCCTTTTCTCTATTCCTAGTGCTTCCATTTTATTTTTATTTCTTATCTCCTCTCATCTGCATTGGTCTTAGAGTAAACAGCTTGCTCATCTGATTCTAGTCTGTCATTCCATTTAATTACCCATAATATTAAAATCATTATTGTAAATATACTTATTTCTTTATGTCAGTCTCCTGCTCAGTAATAACTGCCTGATTACTTCCTCGGTAAATTCAAACGTCTTTGTCTTTTTAAAGAACCTCCATATTGTGGCTTCATACTATTTAATATATTTTTATGAAGATTAATTTTTCCATTTTCTTTCTGTGCATGCCTTTATAATTATTTCAAACTCTTTGTTTTACTTTTGTCTCTAGCCCTTATTAGTTTACTGTTTTCCTCTTTGAATATTTATTATCTACTTGCTCTTAAAGAAGTGCAAATCCTGTTTTCAGAGAAACATGTCTGCTTTATCTTTGACTGTTGGTGTTTTGTTTTATCTTGTTTTCTTGAGACAAGATCTCACTGTCATCCGGGCTAGAGTGCAGTGGGACAACCATAGCTCACTGCAACCTCAAACTCCTGGCCTCAAGCAATACTCCTGCCTCAGGCTTCTGTGTAGCTAAGAGTAGAGGCATGTGGCACCATACCTGGCTAACTTATCTTTTTGAGTTAAGGTTTTTTACTCTGTCACCCAGGCTGGAGTACGGTGGCATGATCACAGCTCACTGCAGCTCCAACCTCCTGGGCTCAGGTGATCCTTCTACATCAGCCTCCCAAGTAACTCGCCTTGCCATTTCTTTATATCTTCCTTTCTTTTCCTTTTTTTTTTTTTTTGTTGAAGAGACTGGGTCTCACTGTGTTACCCAGGTTAGAGTTAAACTCCTGGGCTCAAGTGATCTTCCTGTTTTAGCCTTTTGAGTAACTGGGATTATAGACGTGCAACACCACTGCAGGCTCACCTTCCATACTCTAATATCTCCTCTTCAATTTGAGAATTGATTGCTGTGTATAAATCAATAGAAATTTTATCAGTACTTCATTTATATGCCTGCTACTATATGTATTCTTCTCTGAAAGCTTACCACAGAAAGGATGATACATGAAATACATTTCTCATTCCTTCTTAAGCAACATTCTCCATCTTTCTTCCCTTTGCTAGGTGTTCCTAAAGGAGCAGGAACGACAGCACTTGCAAGATATGCTTCACCGAGAGGTGCTCCGCAGAATCATATTGTTGCAGCGATGGTTCAGGGTCTTGCTTTGTAGGCAGCATTTCCTCCATCTGAGGCAGGCATCTATTATTATCCAGGTGAGAAACAAAGGATTCTTTGCATGCAGTTGCCCAGTTTATTTGGCCTTTGTTTAATAAACAGAACTGTTTCACATTCTGTGAAGCATTTACATAAGGTAAACTTCAGTAATGAGAATGTGTCTTACTCACTTTTGAAATGCTCATAGCACCCAGCAGATTACCTAGCACATAAAAGTCAAGTAGTAATGAATATTGACTGCACTAAATTTAAGTTAAATTGAATTTATAGCTATAATGTCTTGTGAGGTATGTGTAGGGGCAGAGGAGTTATATACCTAATTTTTGTTTACGTTGTTATTTAATAGTTTTTGGAGTAATATTTGAGAGTTATATGTACCTTGTTGATAGGCATCGTTTTGGATGATAGGCCCCTTATTTCACGTTTATCTGTTTTATCTCTCTCATTGATTTATATCATTGGTTGTTCTCCAGGAAACTTTTTTCATTTGTGTGAGAAAATGTTTAGTATCTTCATCCTTTAATGTGTGCCAGGGTTACCTTAAACCATTAATATATTTTGACAAATTGTAGCAGAGAATATAATGGAATTTGTTAAAACTAATTTGTACAGGGTAAGAGCATCCAAAAATACCAAATTACGTTTTGTTATTAACTTCATCAAGGTTATATTACTTAAAATAGCTTTTTAAGTCATATTTGGAAAAGAAAATTTTATTTTTAATTACCAACAGTTTAGCTGCTGGACCACTTAACTGTAATTATGACATGGGAAATTCTCTTTTATCTGTGAAAATGCAGTGTAAGATATGACAGCTAGTTTCTATTATATTTTTTTCCCACAGCGATTCTGGAGGAATTACCTAAATCAGAAGCAAGTCAGAGATACAACTGTGCAAAAGGATGTTGCTGTTATGGCTAATGCAGCTGCTCTTCTCCAAGCTTCCTGGCGTGCTCACTTAGAGAGGCAGTGGTACTTGGAGCTGCGAGCTGCAGCCATCATCATCCAGCAGAGATGGAGAGAGCACTATAGGCACAGACACTCAGCTGCTCTCTGCATACAGGCAAGATGGAAGGCCTACAAGGAAAGTAAGAGGTACCAAGAGCAACGGAACAAAATTATCCTTTTGCAGTCAGCATGTAGAGGATTCAGAGCAAGAAAAAGGTAATCTTACTACAATAATTGCTTTTTTCTCTCTTCCCAAATACTGTACTTATACTTCAGCATTAACACTTGTCTAGTTTGTACTAGAGTTTATTATATACAATGTATCTTTTCCTAGATTATACTTCTACCAATTTTAACCCACGGTGTCTGGTCTGTAGTAGAACTTACATTTAAGTGTTTATTGAAGTAAATCAGTTTGAAAATCTACATGGCCAATGATTTTAACTGCTAAGAATAAATTTTTACATTAGGTGAATCTTTTAAAATTGGCAATATTCAAGTATTTTTTATCTTCAGAAACTTTAACTTCACATTTAAGGTTTATCATAAAATAAGGATGTTATTAAAATGAGAGATTTACTTCTGAGTTAGTTTATATTTTTAATGGAATGCCCAGTTAGGAATAATATACTTAATTAAATATCATCTGACTCATGAAATAGGAAAAGTATAAAATGTGTGTCCAAGTTAGTTTAAAAAGTACTTAGGTATTATAACAAGCTTTTGCAACTTTCCATTTTTTCTTAAAGTCTCAGTAAATATGTTCTCTCCATTGGTAACCAAAGGATTTCCATAACCCATTGTGTCTGTTTTTATATAGATTTAAAGCTTTAAAAGAACAAAGGCTAAAAGAAACAGAACTAGAACCTGGATTGGTGAATATCAAGGGATATGGAGCTCTGGAAATTCAGGGTTCAGACCCTTCAGAATGGGAGGATTGTTCCTTTGACAACAGAGTGAAAGCCATAGAGGAATGTAAATCTGTGATAGAGAGTAATCGAATTAACCATGAAAGTTCAGTGGACTGTCCAAAGGAGTCCCCAAGCAAGCGGCAGGAGAGAGCCAGAAGCCAAAGTGGTATGGATTTGCAGGAAGGTATGATTGTAAGAGAGAGACCCAAGTCCTTGGAGGATCTCCAGCAGAAAAAAGTAGGCCGGGCTAAAAGAGAAAGTCGGAGAATGAGAGAACTAGAACAAGCTATATTTAGCTTAGAATTGCTGAAAGTTCGTTCTCTTGGTGGTGTATCTCCTTCAGAAGAACGTAGATGGTCTGCGGAATTGATGCCAGAAGGCCTTCAGTCTCCACAGGGTACACCTGATAGTGAAAGCTCTCAAGGGAGCTTGGAACTTCTAAACTGTGAGGAAAGCCAAAAGAGCAAACCAGAGTCCATAATTTTAGATGAAGGAGACTTGCAGTTGCCATCACCTAAGCTATCTACTAGTCCAAAATTGGATTCACAGGATGGTGCCGTCAGTGCCTCAACTGATACTAGCTTTGCAGAGCATTTGAAGACTGGAACTATGAAGGAAAAGCTGGTCTGCAGTTCTGAATCTATTACCTGTAAACCACAACTGAGAGACTCCTTCATTTCAAGTAGTCTGCCTACATTCTTTTATATTCCCCAACAAGATCCACTGAAAACAAGTTCCCAACTAGACCCAAGTATCCAAAGAAACAAACTAGTGGAAAGTGAAGACACAGTGGGGACAGCTCTTACTTTGGATATCAACCAGGAAAATAGAAAATACCACTGTTCAGGAGAAGATCCAGTTGTTCCTTCTTTGAATACAGAGTCTTCTAATCCTGTGCTTAAGAAGTTAGAAAAGCTAAACACTGAAAAGGAAGAAAGGCAAAAGCAGTTGCAGCAGCAGAATGAAAAAGAGATGATGGAACAAATTCGCCAGCAAACAGATATTTTAGAGAAGGAGCGTAAAGCCTTCAAGACAATTGAAAAGCCACGAACTGGGGAGTCTTTCTTTGCACCATCTTTTTATCAGTCAAAGCAAAGAGTAGAGAGGCCATCCTCTCTCCTTGGCTTAAATACCCTAAATAAGGGAGAACATAGTGTACTGGGCTCCCCATCAGTGACTATGAACAATCCAGCTCTTGCCCCAAAAGGCAGTCCCTCTGCTCACTTATCCCCAAAGGACCGACCTGTCACCTTGTTCTTTGAAAGAAAAGGAAACCCATGCCAATCTAGTACTGGCAAAGAAGTATCCAAGACAGACAGAATGAACACCCAAGTGAATGTAGCCTGTAAACTCTCTAATAATCGCATTTCAAAAAGAGAACATTTTAGACCAACCCAGTCTTATAACCACAAATCTGATGACCTTTCCAGAGAGGGAAATCCTAGGGCCATTTTCTTCACACCAAAGGACAAAAAGAGTATCCCCCTGTAAGTGAAATATTTATTTTTATGTATAAATGAGAAACCTGAAGTGTTTTACTAAGTGGCCTTATTCTGCTCCAACTATTTTTGTAACATGGCTACTCACATTGGCCATTTTCACTTTGTAAAAATATTCTCTAATTGTTAACTCCACCAGTCGCTTAAAATTGGATGTAGTAATAACCCATTAGGGATCTGACTAAGCATATATAGCAGAGTACTTGGTTCTTCTCCATTAAGTGAGAAAGCATTGGTGAAGGACAGTGCAGTGCCTGTAAATGTAGTAGGCGTTCAGCAAATGCTGCTTCCCTAGAACTGTGGGGTTTAGCAATCCAAGCTTGCTAGTGTCAGGCTTTAAAGAAATTAATGTGATTTGTCATAGCTGTTGGCGTAATTATGGTTTTCATCACTTACTTCATACTTTTTGTGTGTGTGATAAATACGTAACATAAAGTTTGTCATGTTAATCATTTTTAAGTGTACAGTGGTGTTAACTATATGCACATTGTTGTGCAGTAGATCTCTAGAACTTTTTCATTCTATAAAACTGAAATTTCCCCTTTCCTTCTGCCCAGCCCCTGGGAACCATCATTCATCATTTTTGCTTCTAAGAGTTTGACTACTTTAGATATTTCATATAAGTGGAAGTTCTTTATACTTTTTTTTTAAACTAATGGTCTTTATGAGAAAAGCATTTTTAAAGTGGTACATAAAAACAAGTTTGATAAAATTTAAGATCCTTGTATTATGTCTTTGTATACAGTGGATTTTTTAGTTTTTGTGGCACAATATCAATGTTGAAATGAAAGGAGGACTGCATCTTAGGGCTAAAGAAACCAAATATCACGTTAACAATGAAAATAACCATTTTTCTCCTTTTATATATATCCTGAGCATTGAAATCTTTCATGCTTTAAAAATGCATACAGATTTTAGAGAAACCCTTTGAAAATATGGGCAAGAGACTATCAGTGCTTTATTTTCTACTAAGTATTTCTACATTATTATGCAATGCAGTTTAACTTAGTGACAGTTTGAAGTCTCATTCCTGCCCATTAATCTATGGATTTCTCAGAAGTTCAAAGGTTCTAGGTGGCATATAGGCTCATAAGAGAGTATTAACAACATAATTCTTGTCATTCTGATTAAATTTAGTGATGTAAGATATATGTGTGTATGTGTGTCTATACACACACACACACACACACACACACACATACAGTAGCTGTTAGAGCCGTGAATCTGTTTTGTAGAAAACGTAATTGTCGATTCCAAGAAACATTAATTAATTATTCTTATGAATTATTCCTTTCCTAGATATATTGTATTAGGTCTACTTTATCTAGTTTGCTTTACTTTATTGATGATCTACTTCAAAATGATTATATGTTGGATTGTTTATATGAAAGTCTGCAGATAAAACTCATACTTTAAATCTTGTCTTGTTCTTTAAGTAATATTAGAAACCTTAGCGTTTTATGGAACTATAAATGTTGGTGCTTCTAAATTATCTAATATTGCAGACAAGGTCATGGTAGCCCATAGACATGAAATTACTTACTCAAGGTCATGTGTTCAGAGAAATAGTGGGGGCTAGAATGTACATTTCATGATTAGGAATCAGCTTTTAGTTTTATGACTAGGAAGTAATACAAGGCTAGTGTCCTTTCTCTTCCATAGTGGTGATGAGTGCCTAGTGGTCTTCGTCTGTTTAATGAGAGAGAACAAAAAAGAAATCATGGAGAAATCTAAAGAAAATGATGTGAGTTTAAAAGTTAGTTATAGTGGTCAAGTTCCGTCAAAGGTCCTGTTATTGTCTATCTTTGGAGGACAAATAAAAGGCCAGTAGGCTGAACTGTGCCTAGAGAGATTTTAATGACCAGAAGGGAATCTCTTACAACAAGTTAGGATTCCTGCTAGCCTTGATGATACATTGCTCAAAAAGAGAGATATCTGAGAAGGCTTTAGCTAGGAAAGATTGCCTTGTATTTGGTTTGTTTAAGGATTATTGCAGCCGGGCTTGGTGGCTCAGCCTGTAATCCTGCACCTTTGGGAGGCTGAGGTGAGTGGATTGCCTGAGCCTGCGGGTTTGAGACCCGCCTGGGCAACTTGGTGAGACCTCATCTTTACAATAAATCAAAAATTAGCCGGGCGTGGTAGCACACGCCTGTAGTTCCAGCTACTTGGAAGGCTGAGGCGGAAGGATTGCCGGAGCCCAGCAGGTCGAGCCTGCAGTGGCCGGGAGTGGCTACTGTACTCCAGTCTGGGCGACAGAGTGAGACTTCAACTCAAAAAAAAAAAAGGATTATTGCATAGGGGTAAAGGACAAGATGACAAGATGACTTCTTATGGCCACTAGACTTTCTTTCATAAAAATAAAATGAAAAATTTTGAATGGAAGAGCTATTAATCTACCAATTAGTATTATAAGTTAGTGTCTGCATTTCACCTAGCACTGTGCTAGATTAGATATGATTCTCAAAGAACGTATAGTCCTGCAGAGAACAGATTAGCAATATGTTGTTGATAAATTTTGACTCATGGTATTGAGTTAATATAGCTAATTTTGGCCATGAAAATATAGTTTTTATTTAGATTTTCATCAGATCCTGATATCCATTTTTGCCCAGAATTTAACGATAAAGCAATCTCATCATACAGTTATTCAAGCAAAATTATGTTTTTATAAGCTAACACTATTAACTTCTACATGGTCTGGAACATACTTTTAGCTTGATTACAAATTCTTATCCTGCCAGTGGTGATTTTATTCTGTTCAACTTCAAGTTTTAAAACTAAGACAATGAATGAAAGCAACAGAGGGATATTTCAGAAAGATAATTTTTTAGCCATAGGAACTGTCTCAATATAACATATAATGATATCCTTTTCACTGCATAGCTGCTTACCAGGTATTTTATAATGATTAGATGAAAAGGTTTCTTCCAAGACTAGTATTCTAAAGATTTAGAGATTTTCTATTTTCCTTTTCTCATTCATCAAACCCACTTCATTTTTTGAAATAATTTTGCTGTTGTTATTCTTAAACATATGTCATCGTAGTAAAATATATGCAGTGATCTTCAGAACAGGGCTTCTAGCAATTCAATCATATGTGTAGATTCTTGATAATAGTATTAATTAGGTAAGCAGAAAAAAATATGACTTACTGTTTTGGGAACTGAGTAAGATCTGAAAATATTTATGGGATTTGTTGGATTTCTTTAACTTGGCTGCCATGAGATATCTGATGAGAATTTAAATATAATTCCATTGTTTTATTTAAAGTGTCAACAAGGAAGCCTTAAATAGTAGAAATCCTCAACTCCGTAAAGAAGATGACCCAGCATGGAAACCTGTGAAGTTAGCTGGGCCAGGCCAAGGAGAGGTAAGTACTGGGTCTTTTTAAATCTATCTTCTATATGAAATAGGTGCACACTGTTTCGGAAATTATTATTCTTGTAAGTAGAGCACCTCATCTATCCAATTACTCCCAAATGTTTTTAGAGAAAGAAGCCATGAGCTAAGCCTGTTGTGATTAGGATGGTATATTCCAGGCAGGAAAAGTGCCTAAAAACCCAGTTGCTAAGGAAAAGACAATTTGCAAGTGACTTTGTTGACCTAATTTGGCAGTGAAGGATGACATCCTTGGCTGTGGAGAACAGGGTAGATTTAGCTTCCATTCCTGTCCTTGTGCAGAGTAATATATATAAATTCTTTTTGGTCATCCCTGTCACTTTTGGGGTCACTGTGGGGTGGAGGGATATTTCAAGAAATTCATGAGCCTCTGAAGTCTCTCATTGGCATCATCTCCAAACAAAACAAAACAAAACATTGTTGTGTTATTTGTTTTATCATTTGGTCAAGCAGGTTGCCAGACCGGCCCATAAAAAGAAAGCTCGAATGGCGCGGACGCGCTCCGATTTCTTGACTAGAGGTACTTTTGCCGATGGGGAGGGGGATACAGAGGAAGATGATTACGATGACATAATTGAGCCCCTCCTCTCCCTTGACCAAGCTTCTCACTCTGAGCTAGGGCCTGCATCCAGCCTGGGTCAGGCCTCTCACAGTGACTCCGAAATGGTAATTTTACAGCAATATAAGAAAAATAGACAGCAAGCAAATCTGATGGGAATAGTCTTTGCTAATCTAAAGCTAACCTTCACAGCTTCTTCCCATATAATGGTTTGTACATGGGAAAACTCAGTGAACACAGCAACTAAGCTAAACCTTAATTTAATAGAACTCAAAGGGCACTATAACAAATCATAAATTAGGTAAAATTAAGGTTATTTAACTTAGCACTAATGTAGAAATTTTTCTTGATGTATCTTAAAAGGTCTAAGAGTAGTGGCCCTTGCATTTTTTTCTGTAAAGGGCCAGATAATAAATATTTTTAGACTTTGTGGGTCATGCAGTCTCTGTTGCAACTACTTAGCTCAGCTACTATAGTGTTAAAGCAGCCACAGATAATAAGTAGACAAATGGGCATGACTATAATAAAATTGCAGAAAAAGGCAGTAGCTAGCTAGTGTCCATAGTTTACTGATCCCTGGTTAAGTAATAGGGTATATGTTAAATAATCCAGTAGTTTTTAGCTGAAATGGTATTCACTTTTACTTTTTGTTTTTTTTTTTTTGGGGGGGGGTTGCTTTTACATTTGCTTCCCTCCTTCGTTTTCAGTAATAGAAAGTAAACACAAATTTTAAAAAATTGTTTATGACAAGGCTGGGCAACATAACAACATCTCATTTTTACAAAACTGGGTGTGGTGATATGCACCTGAAGCTCCAGCTACTCAGTAGACTGAGGCAGAAGGATCACCTGAGCCTAGGAGATCAAGGCTGTGGTGAGCTATGATTATGCCTCTGTACTCCAACCTGCATGACAGAGTGAGACTCTGTCTCAAAAAAAAATTTTTTAGTGAGTAAAAATGTGTTTTCCTGGATCAATCTAGACTAATATATAATTTGAATTTGTATTAATCACAGATTATAGCATTGGAGTATGTTTGAATAAAGCTGCACTGTTTTTGGCTAAGAATATAACTTTATCATTTTCTCAACCAAAATCAGATATATATGTGGCTTGACAAGTATAAGCGTATTTATGAATGTATTAGAAGCAAAGAATTACATTTTGAAGTTGTCCTAGAAGTACACATATAAGACCCTATATGTTTAATATGAACTAAAACATTATCACTGATGAAGTGGAATGAAATATACATATTTAGATCCAAGATCTTCTCTTCATTGTAGAGTAAACTAACTCCATTTTGGTGCCCTGTATTTGAGTTACAAATAATGAAATATACTCTCCTATATGAGTAGTAGTTAAATATGGAATTATGTAATGGAGCACACTAATTTTAATGAAATGTTCTGCTTTATCTAGTGTGCATAGATTTATCTTTTGTGAAGAATTTATCATTTGTAACTGCTGTTGTTCCTGATAGTTTCCTTTGTAACAACCCTTAGTCCTTTTGGTGGTAGAATCTTTCACACTGGGAACTCTTACTAAGATGACCAGGAAGTTGGGCTTTCTGCTTGGAGTGTTCAGCTCCTTTCAGTGTTCTAGCCTCTGTTCACCTGCTTGACGGTCACTGCATGCAAGTAGTTGTAGAGCACTCCCTGCACAGTGTGTTAGTCACCTCTTCAGCCTTCTCTTTTCCTTCTCTTTCATCACTAGCCATTTTAGGAACAGGTGGCGGTGCTTGTTTCTGGTGGACACGTGCATGAAGAAGCTTTGCTTTCTAGAATACGCTGATAGATATTTACTGGGGTTGGGGTTGGGGAGGGTAGGAACAATTTAAAAATGTATTTCTCTGTTGTTTATCTTGAAAATATGCTGTGTTCTAACATTATATGATATTAAGAAGATGAAAATTGATTATTTCAATATGGAATCTACTAAACATACTTTCTGGATATTAAATGAATTTGATTTTCTGGGCACATTGATTTTAGTTGAATTTTTTGGTTTTTTGTTTGGATATGGACAAGCTGATCCTATCACTCTGAAGTGTGTCATTAAATCTTGGAAGAAATGGCCATCTGACCTTTTTAGTTGTGAAATAACTCATCTAATGGGATAAAGACACTTACAAATGAGTTGAAGGGGATTTCATAAGCATTACCTGTTGAGTTGTTAATTATTAATCAGTTGTTACCTGCTGTTGGGGAGGGGAGACAAGTGTAGTAGTTCCCTCCTTAGTGACTTTGGCATTTTTTAAATACCATTTTTAAATAACTTTGAAATAACTGTTTAGTCTGTGTATGCTGTTCTCACTCCATTTTTATACCCACTGTATTGGCATTTACCCAAGAAGAATGACATGTTCTGCTAGGTAGTATTTTTAAGGTAGCTTTCCTACAGTTATTTAGTCTCTCAGTCTTCTGGATGGTAAGTAGGTTAGTAAAAGAATTTCTTTCCCTTATTTGTAGGATTAGTATAGGAAACATTATACTTTCTCCATGCAGTTTGCTCTACCATCCCCAGACTTAAAGCAATCATCTCATGGATGTGATTCCCAAATTCTCCAGAATTTGTCTTCTTTACCTCCCAACATGGTGAAACTAAATTTCTTGTTATCCTTGCAAAACTCCTGTTACTTCTTATATTCCTATTTCTGTGTGTTATTCTCTGAGATACTCTCCAATCCTTATCTGTGTTGGTTTCTGTCTCTCTGCTGTCTACTCCACAAAAGACTGTCCAGGAAAACCTGTTGATCAAGCAAGGCTAAGTTTATTAGCTTTTTACAAATGGAAAACTCATCTTGGCTGTGTCTTAGTAATGTCTCACAAGGGAGAACTCGGGAGAGGGTATTTATAAGGTTTTAGGACCTGGGCTGGGTTATCTTGAGATGAGTCTTACAAGGTAGAAAACTGGTTGGTGTGGAACATGTTTATTACATAAGAGGTTTGGATTGGCAGCCTAAGACAGCAGCCACACTGTTGAATATACATTATTTTATTCCCCCAAAAAACTATCTGTTCTCTGAAGATTTGGCAGAAGTTTCCTGTGAAATCATCTGGGATTAGTGCTTTCTTTGTGGTGTAATTCCTTGATAAGTTTCTCTGTTTCTCTTAGGTAAATTGGTCTTTTAAAATTTCCATCTAATGGGGTTAATTTTTGTAAACAGATTTTTCCTATGAAATTCTCAATTTTATGTAACTTCTCAGATTTATTTACATATAGGTCTAGAAAGTAAGAACCAGGAATAGGGACTCGTGCCTATAAGCTCAGCTACTTGGGAGAAGGCAGAAGCAGGAGGATCACTTGAGACCAGAAGTCCAAGACCAGCCTGGGCAGCATAGTGAAACTCCCATCTCACAAAAAGGTTTTTTTGATTGGCCTGGTGCAGTGGTGTGCCTGCAAGTCCAGCTAATTGGGAGGCTGAGCTGGGAAGTTCTCTTGAGCCCATGAGTGCAAGGCTGCAGTAAGCCACTGCATTCCAGCCTAGTAAGACCCTGTACCTTTAAAAAAAAAAGGATGTGTTAGACTCAAACAGTATTCAGTCTAGGGCTGATTTATTCGTGAGTATTGGGACATGATCCTGTGTATACTTCACTCAGTGCCTTGAGAATCATAAAGTTATGTATTCCAGGTCTTTGACACCGGCACTATTACTGACCTTTTGTGAGTAATAGGCACTATTGCCTTTAATCCTTTCAAGTGGTCTCTTCCCTGGTTTTGGGCCGTTTTCTTACACAGAAGTGTTGATTAGTACTCAAGCTGAATACTCAGTGGGAATCTTCTGTAGATCTCTAGAGTTCTTTCTTCGTGCATCTCACTCTTCTCCATACTCTGTCTTTTGGTCTCTAGTCACCTTGGACTTTTAGCTTCATGCATTCCACTCAGGGAGTCTGCCAGGTTTGACATGGGTTCCCCTCTCTGGGTTCATACCCTAGAAACTATCTCAAGGCAGTAAGTTGGAGCAGGCATTTGTTTACCATCTCTAGGAGTTATCTGTCCATTGTCTTGGAAACTGCTGTTTCATATTTTTTGGTCTGGGTTTTCTTTGGGGAAAGATGGTAAACTAGGCCCCTGTTACTCCAATTTTTCCAGAAGCAGAGGTCTGTTCTTTAAATCTTAACAACTCAGGATATATTTTTCTTTCTGTCAGTAAGGCAGATAGTCAAACAAACCAAAAGAGTGGATATTATAACCATAGAAAAATGAATTATTAGGAAGTGACTTGTATAGATAACAAGAGATTCTTTCCTCACAATGGAATTATCTTTAGAGAGGCACATTGTAAACAAATGAAATAAGAATTTCCAATTAAAATTCAGGTTCCAGTTTGGTAGCCGTATACATTGTTTATAATTTAGACCATTAGTAATGATAATGACCTTTATTCTTTGGTCTTTGGTTGTTGTTTTTGTTTTTTAATCTTCATGTGTTCTGTCTCTTTTAAATTCTTGACTGGATATAAAAAGAATTTATAATAGCAAGTTAAGTCATAAAAATAATAACTGCCTTCTGGGTTTGAAGGACAATACTTAGAGGTTTGAAGGACAATAAGAGGTTTGAAGGACAATACTTAGCATAGTAGATGTATCAGATCTTGCATCTTTTGTCTGTATCTTTAAATGGTTTTAACTATTTTCTTACCTTTCCACTTGAGAATCTTTGTTCAATTGTAAGAAAATATGAATTAGTGCATCCTGTTCAGCGTTTTCATTGACTAAGTGCTCCTTATTTCCTTTAGGAAGCTAATAGAGTTTTCAGGAGGTTCTATTCAATGAATCTCTGAATAATAAAGAATGTTTTGTATGGTTTTTGATAGCTTAAACAATTCTATAACCTGAGTTTCAATTACAGTGCTCCTATATGTTTACTTGGCTTTAAAGTCTTTCACATATGTAATTATTACAGACATCACAGCGATTTTCTTCAGTTGATGAACAAGCAAAGCTTCATAAGACTATGTCTCAAGGAGAGATTACGAAGTTGGCAGTGAGACAGAAGGCTCCAGATTCGGATATAAGGTATAATGTATCCACAGAGTAGGAGTAATATAATTTTATTTAATAATTGACTGTAGTTCGATACAGAGCCTTTTTTAAAAAAAAACAACAACCCATAATTAATAGAGAAGCCACTTTTCAAAGTAAATTCATTTACCAATTTTTCAAGAAATGTTGAGTATCTACTGTAGACAGGCACATCATAGTTTAGACATATATTAAAGGAGAGAAAAAAATTTTTTTCCCTCAGCCCTCCTATGTTCATAGTTAGGAAAGATTCTTGCAACAAAAAACAGATGAGCAGGAGAAAAACAAGCAAGTTTATTAACTTGTGTAGCGCACATCATGCAGGACAAAAGTAACTCAAAGCAGTGAGTTAGGAGTCTGGTTATACATTGTCTTCAATAGGCCAAGTGCAGTGGCTCATGCCTGTAAATCCCAAAACTTTGGGAGGCTGAGACGGGTGGTTGCTTGAGCCCAGGAGTTTAAGACCAGTCTGGGCAACATAATGAGATCTCGTCACTACAAAAAAAATTAGCCAGGCATGGTGGCGCATGCCTATAATCCCAGTTATTTGAGAGTCTGAGACAGAAGATCTCCTGAGCCCAGGAGTTTGAGACTGTAGTGAGCCATAATCATGCCACTGAACTTCGGTCTGGGCAACAGAGTGAGACCCCAACTCAATATATATATATAGTCTTCAACAAAGAATAATAAAATTTAGAGAATGACAAGACAAACATAAGCAGTTTCAGAATTCTAAAGGTGGAAAAAATGTGGGAGGGTAGATTTATGGGGAAACTAATAAAGTTTGTAGATTCCTCTGATGCTATCCCTAGCATGAGGGTCTACATCTGTTTCCAATGATTAACTTTTGTCCTAGATTGAAAGGGAAAAACACCTTTGCAGATTTATATCCTTCTTTTAGGCAACTAGGGGCGGGAAGAGAACTATTCTGCATCATTTCTTTAATTACCTTTAGCTCAAAAATATTTATGTCAGAGATTTTGAGGTGATATATACTGGTTCCCTTTGGTATAGTGGGCTTTATCTCCCTCTATGCTTAGCAGTATGATTTGGGGAAGGTCTCTACATCATTATATGACTTGTGGTCTTTTGTTGTAAAAGAGGATTCAACCAGATAAAATTAAAAATATGTTCCAGCTTTGGACTTGGATTCTGTTCTGAGCCAAATGTTTTAGAAATGAAACTGGAAAGGACTTTCAGGAAATAATTCTGTTGTCTTTAAGAGAACTTGTCGAATTATTTTTCAGATGACTATTTTTGTCTCTTATTGTGTTATATAAGCATTTGAACTCTAACAGAAAACTTCAAGGTTACGTTAAAATGTTTCTGTTTTATAGCCCTATTAAAGACCACTTTCTCACTGACTATCGAGGTATAATCTAAGGTAACCCAAATCCAGATCAGATAATACTGGAAGTCAAATACTGAAAAACAAGATATGACATAGTAGAAGAACATATACCAGGAAAGAATCGAGTAAATATATATATTTATTTTCCACTTTCTCCTCCAAAATTGCTAACATAGCAAAACCTACAAAGGAATTTTCTGCCCACAAAATCCCCAGAAATGAAGATGACAGCTATATAATTATGAAATATAAAAAGTAAATAGACTTTAAATTTTAAATGTTTTAATAGAAGAACGCTGGATCCCAAACCAACTGGATAAAGCTGAGAAAGCAGCATCTCCTAGCAGAAAGCAAATTTACTCCCTGGAAAGGATAACACAGAAGACCTCTGGATTTACAGTTGCGGGCTGGGCACATATTTGGAACAAGGGGATTTAATGACTGTTGAATGTTAAGATCCCCTAGCTTTTTTCCTTGCTCAGTGCCCCCATTTCCTGTACCCTCTAAGCAACTTATATAAAGAGTTTGGGGGACTTTTGTCCAGGGCTTAAGGAAAGACTTGAAGATATTACTATCAGGGGCTCTCCCTGCAAAATCAACCAGCCAGATAACCCTATGAGGAAGACCATAGTTTACAAACTTTGCCAATGCACACTAGAGCTTCCAAGCAGTTTTTTAAAAACTCTACTTTTAATTATAATCAGATACCAGCGATCGCCATACATTTGAGGAAATACCTTATCTTGAAGAAACCAAAACTGACAGATGAAATACAGCTTGGAAGAAACAAACTGCGGGGGACAGAAAATGTCAAGACAGAAAATAAAACCCTCAACAGACTTTCTCCATAATAAATATAATTGCATTCGTGAAACCAAACAGGGTGCATGAAAGAGAAACATTCATAATAAAAAGAGCAACTCAGAAGAGTTGGAAGGAAAGTTGAGGACATTACTCAGAATGCTGAACAAAAAGATGAAGAGATGGAAGGGATGGGAATATTAGAAGGTCAGTTCAGGAGAAGGCAGAAGTGAGAAAATGGAGAAAGGCAAGTTCTTAGTAATTTCCAGATTGGAAGGGCCTGCTGAGTACCCAACATAATGGATAAAGACAGACCTATATCAAAAGAGGTCTTTATAAAACAAGAGACTAAAGGAACTTCTATTATGATGATGAATGTAACTTTTCAAAGGCAGCTGCAAAGCAAGCCATTAGAGAAAACACTCCAAACTGGAGCGGGTTAGAAGACTGTGAGAGAGATTTCTGAAAGAAGATAAAACTGATGGAGATCCTAATATGTTTGAATATATTGAGAAGAAATACACACAAATGGGGGAACACTTGGAGGTGAATTTTATGTAGAAAAATGAGCAAATGAAAAATTATTTTCATGAGCAAATTTTTAAAAGCCTTTGGAATAAAGTAAGTCATTTAGGGAGAGACACAACTCAACTATGACTATTATTTATGTAATAAAAATACAGTTTGAATATTACTAAAAAGCAAATCCTGAATATTGATCTAATTAAATGTACAGTATAAATCTGGGAGTCCATGTTTGTGATGAGGATAGGACAGGCATGGTGGAGCATGTGTAATCCTTATCTGTAGTCATGGGTATAATAGCAGTAGAAGCATGTTAAATGTCAAAAGAATCAGTTCAATCAAAAGGGTTGCCCCCAAGGAGCAGAAAGTGGGGTGAGGATGACAGGAGCATGCTGTTGTTTGTAATAAGTCTTACAGAACGATTTCTCTTTTTGATATATGAATATATAAGTTCAGTAATAATCGCTTTTTTTTTTGAGTTGGAGTCTCACTCTGTCACCCAGACTGGAGTGCAGTGGCCGCTCCCGGCCACCGCAGCCTCGACCTACTGGGCTCCGGCGATCCTTCCACCTCAACCTTCCAAGTAGCTGGAACTACAGGCACGTGCTATCATGCCCGGCTGATTTTTTGATTTATTGTAGAGATGAGGTCTCGCTGCCCAGGCAGGTCTCGAACCTGCGGGCTCAGGCAATCCACTCACCTCAGCCTCCCAAAGGCGCAGGATTACAGGCTGAGCCACTGAGCCCGGCTAAAACCGCTTTTTAAGAAAAGAAAGGACAAAAGAGCATGGGCTTTAAAACCAGATAGACTTGATTTTAACTTCCATTTCCACCAACCTTCTGAGCCTCAGTTTGTTCTTGTGTAAAAGTAAGAATAATAATGCTTATTTATCATGGTAGTTGTGAAAATTAGGGGCATCATATGCATATGTAAGGCATAGTACTTGTCACCTAGTTGATGCTCACATATTTTTTTAATTAAATAAACATACAGATGAACAGACAATGTACAAATAAAACTCTGAGTACAGGGTTAGAATACATAATGTATGGTCAGTAAATGCAAGCTGTTGTTATATCAAAGTACTTCCTTGATTTATATGATGAAAGAGTAAGTACTAAGTAGAGGCAGTAAGGAATAGTAGATGTGGTTCTCAACTCTGTCATTCACTGGCTGTGTAACCTTGGGAAAGTCATCTAATGTTTAAATCTCTATTTTTTAACATGGAAAATATTTATAGTAATTTTTGAAAGCAAAGATGTTATAATTAAATAAGATAATACTGTATAAGCACTCAGCACTTAGCACTATGCCTGGAATAAGATAAGAGATCAAATAAGTAGTGGCTGTTGTAAGTAATAATATTGATAACTCATGAATATAAATTAATGTTATTAAACCTATTATGTAATGATGAGAAGAAAGATTTAAATTATGTCTGCATTGTGGTAGCAGTAATGTAAAAATTTGGCATGCTTGTGGATAAAGACTAGAAGACAATTACAAAAACATATAAACTAACATTTTTTAGAGTGGGAGGATTATTTGCAATTTCTTTAAAAACCATTCTTTGTTTTAAAATTGTGTATATACTAAATTCAAGCTAGATGGAGGACAAGAATGGAAAGATACTAGTTTAGAGATGAGAAAACCTGAGTTGGAATCCTAGTTCTACTGTTTTATACCTGCTTTATTTTGGGAAATTATTTAACTTCTCTGGATCTTATTATTTGTATATTAATGAGGAAACTCTGCCTTCCAGGTGAAGTTTAAACACGAAATTGAAGATTAAATGCATTTCATTTAAATGTGAAAGTTAAATATGCTAACATACATGAAAAGTTTATAAAATTTAAAGTGATATACAGATATTATCACTGGGACATGCTGATTTCCACTTTTATCTTTATTTTTTTAAACAGACCTCAGAGAGCTAAGATGAGATTCTGGGCCAAAGGCAAACAAGGGGAGAAGAAGACTACCAGAGTGAAACCTGTTGCCCAGTCAGAAGTTTCAGCATTCTTTGCGGGCTCAGATGTGATCCCAGCTCATCAGTGTCCAGATGGTAAGATGGTAAAAATGGCCAAAGGGTAGAGCTTGTCTTCATAATTTGTATTTACTCTTTCTGAATGCTTGCTATTCATAATGGCAGTCCTGTTGGTTAGGTATTCTGAGATAGGACCAAAATTGCAAAATCCTTCCTTTAACTAAAAGGTTAAGTTATATTGTGCCTATAATCAAAGTTCCAGAAAAAGGTGTCGCAAAAAAATGACACAACTACCTCAAAAATGATTAATCTAGCTGGGTGCAGTGGCTCACGCCTGTGATACCGGCACTTTGGGAGACTGCGGTAAGAAGATTGCTTGAGCTCAAGAGTGCAAGTCCAGCCTATGCAGCGCATAGCAAGACCTCACCTCTACAAAAAAAAATTTTTTTAATTAGCTGAGCTTGATGGTGCACGCCTTTAGTCCCAGCTACTCAAGAGTCTGAGGCGGAAGGATCACTTGAACTCAGGAGGTTGTGGTAAGCCATAATTGTGCCAGTACACTCCAGCCTGGGTGACAGTGATACCTTGTCTCCAAAAAAAAAAAAAGATTATGAATCTTAGGTTAACCTTAGTTTTCTAACCTATAAAAATGTAGTCATCATTTAATAACTATGTATTATTGCAGTAATAACAGCAGCTAATATTTGAGTGCTTATTACACATAAGGCACTATAATAAGTATATTTATTAACTCTGTTGGTCCTCATAGCAGTTTTTTGAGAGTTGGTTTGATTATTATTTCCAATTTATAAGTGAGAAAACTCAGGCACAGAGAAGTTATTTATGTATCCATATATGGCAACTGGAAAACCTGAGATCTGGATCCAGGCAATCCAGCTCTAGAGTCCACATTCTTAACCACTGTATTGTATATTAAGTACCTGCTATTCATCAACACCTAGCAGATGCCTGGTACTTTATGATATAGCTTTTAGTACTTTTTTTTTTTAAAGAAATAAGGCCTCATTCTGTTGTCTAGGCTGGAGTGCAGTAGGGTGATTATAGCTTAATGTAACTTCAAACTTCTGGGATCAAGCAGTCCTCCCTTCTCAGCCTTCTCAGTAGCTGGGACTATAGATGTGTGCCACTATGCCTGGCTAATTTTTTATAGAGATGGAGTTTCACTATGTTGCCAAAGCTGGTCTTGAATTCCTGGCCTCAAGTGATCCTCCTGCCTTGGTCTTCCAAAGCACTAGAATTACAAGCATCAGCCACTAAGTCTGTCCTGTAGCTCTTAACTTTTTGGGCGTGTACATACACTTGAAATTACCCAACCGTTCATCTGTTGAGAAAACTGACCTTTCTAAATGCTAAAATTATTTACTCTTCAAGAATTCTAGTAATCCCAATATTAACCCTTTGCTCTTGGAAACATCTTGTGAATCACCTGCCAGCAACTCAACCATACTTTTTTTTTACAAAATAGTAAAAACCAAATCTTTTCTTCATATTAAATAGTATAGAGTTGGAATCAATTATCTTATTGTAATGTTATTTGGCTTATAATGAAATTTTGGACATTGAGAAACTTATTTGTGAAAAAAACAAAATTTTATATCTTATATTTTTCTAGTGTATGGTAACATGTGAAACAGTCACATGCATTGTAGGTTCATTGATACATGTTGTGCAATAGTAATTTGTTGGACATCTTCCAACTGGTATTTTTCTATTTGAGCAGACAATGCAGTCTTGTTTTCCCGCCACACTAATAATATGTAATTTATTGTCCAGTCTGTTGTTCAAAGACAATGTGGAAGGATGCACTTGTGATTCCTGAAAACTACTTGTCAACTGATCAATCATATCATCTCTTTATTTGCTTTTTCGTACAGTTTGATTGGAAAACCTCAAAGAAACATACAATTTTAAAAAATTGAGCTTGCATAACTTTGTTCTATATAATGACCAGTAGTCTCTTCATGTCCCCTGAAAGGGAACATCCAAGTGATTTGCTAGATTTACTATGTCACCTCAGAGGGGATATCCGAGTGCAAAGAGTTGAAAGATTACCCTCTTCTTCCCAAGCCTTTTTCCCAGGCATGCCTAAAAGTTTTTAGCTACTTTGTAAAGATGTCAACAGGGATGTACATCAGAGATGGGTTTATGGTAATGTATGAAATATGGGTTTATGAGTGGGTTTATGGTAGTGGGTGAAATATCAGCATTGACTAAAATAGAAAGAGATCCTAGGAAGAAAGCTGTTATCTTTTAACAGATATAGACCCAGTTAATAATTAGGCACAATCTTCTCATATCTAGGGTAAGATAGAGGGCCAAGGAAGAAAGTTGATTAACTTCACATAGGAATGGATGAGCTGGAGCTCTGTTTGTTAGAAGAAAGCATAGTGGAGATGTAGTTAGAACCCTGTTTTCCTGTCATATGGCTTTGCTCCTATCTGTTGACAAATGGATGTGATAAAACCAGTAATAAGTCAAGTAGATGCTACAGTTTCGGATTGGAAAACTTGGAATTCCCTACCATTGTGTTACTAAGGTGATTAATTTATCTTGTCTAGTTGACAGTAATTATTCTAAATTTTTAATTTTCTACAATAATATTCTTTGCTGCTAATTCCTGAATAAGAAGTATAAAGCTCTTTATTTGAAAATTTGTATTCTAATTAGACTTCATGTATGTACTTCATAAGAACACATATAAAAGTTAGGATTATAGCTTTTCAATTTATATCTGGTTTAAAATTTATTAAGGTAGCTTTTGTTTTTAATGCTAAAATGGGATTATAGACTATTTCTTTAGTAACCATTATTTATTATAAGATAGATACTGGCTTTACTAAATGAAGTAATTAGATACATATGTATATATATATGTTATATAACAGAATTAAAATCAGTTGATGCCAGTTTGAATATAATTGTGTCCTGTATCTTTATATCCTTTATCCTGGTATCATGGCTGAGATTGAGTTTATCTCAATTCCTGCCTGAGGTGGTATTTAGCATGTAGGGAGCTACATTTTATTATCAAAGTTAAAAAGAAAAAATTCGGATTTACCATTGGACAGAGGGTAACGAGTATACGTTGGGGAAACAGCACATGTGAAAAAAGAAATCAACTTTCTCGTCAAACTCCATATAGGGCTTTGGCAAATCCATCTAGTTCTAGATTGTAATGGACTATGTGAAATCTTATTTCTCATATAAATAATTGCAGAGAAAAATTGTTCTGTTTCTCAATATTATGTACAAGGCCAGTTTATTCCAGGAATTCTATGAGAAATTCAGACATACATTTGGAGAATGTATGAGAAAATCCCGAACACTAAAGAGACCCAGGCAGAAGTAAGTCAGTTGAATTACCTGGCTCCCTGACAGGTTGCCAGGCCATCACCAGATACTATCACTTGAAAATAAAGAAATAACAATAGTTACCAAACTCCACTGTTTTATTGCACTGAAATATAGCTGGATGTTTTCTCAGACACGTAGCAGCGTTATGACTGAGTTAATAGCATTTAACGTGGTACCATGGTCATATCTTCTTTTCCTTGGGACTGAGGTCTTTGGGATACAGATGGATGTTCTACAAGGTATTCCCAGTCAGATTTTCAGTATGACACCTTAGCTTCTTGGGAGACATGATAGCATTTCCCTTTAAAAAATGGTAATTCTTAAATACGTTTTCTGTACAAATTTGCAATCCGGACTTATTGCCTACCTGCCCAACCTCAAACATTAGTGTTACTTTGTTTTTGTATATTTGCATATGTTTCCTTCCATGACTTACTTAAGAATCTTTTAAAAAAGAATGTGGGTCAGGTACAGTGGCTCACACCTGCAATCCCAGCACTTTGGGAGGCTGAAAGGAGAGGATCACTTGAGCCCAAGAGACCAGCCTGGGCAACATAGTGAGACTTTGTGTCTCCAAAAGAAATTTAAAACTTAGCCGTCTGTAGTGGCACATGCCTGTAGCCCCAACTACTTGTTGGAAGGATCGCCTGAGCCCTGGAAACTGAGGCTGTGGTGAGCCATGATCATGTTACTGCATTCTAGCCTGGGTGGTGACAGAGTGAGACCCCTCAACTAAAAAAAAAGAAGGCGCAGGATGTGGAGATTATCAATACTTATTCAAAATGTGTCTATTTATGTACCCTGTCTGGAACTGTAGAATTAGCTCAGCATCACCCAACACCACCTTTGAGCCCAGAACTGCCTGGGAGTTGCCGGAAGGAGTTCAAAGAGAACAAAGAGCCTTCTCCAAAGGCCAAGCGCAAGCGAAGTGTGAAGATCAGCAGTGTGGCCTTGGATTCTATGCATTGGCAAAATGACTCTGTCCAAATCATAGAAAGTGCCAGTGATTTAAAAAGCATGGATGAATTTCTTCTGAAAAAGGTATACTTTGTTTGCTGAGTAGGCCTCTGAGCAGCTTTAGCTGTGAAATGCTTCTATACATGAGGATATGCCCTCTAGAGATCAAGGTTACATATGTTTCAACTTAGGTGTTATATTCTTTTCATGAAAGGTACAAGAAGTAGTGTATGCACTAACCAGAATTTTAAGTTTTGGACTTTACTGTTTTGCTATACTTGTCTTGTTACTTTTCATATGCTAGGTACAGCTTATTACACATTGGAGTTGTTTTCCTTGTAACAGAACTATAGAATCATACAATGTGAGAAGGGGCCTTAGGAGTTACCTATTAGTAATACTTGTTTGAGGTTCTGTTCATTCTTTTTCCTGGGTCTCATATGGTAGCCTTGGCTTTCACTTTAAGGACAGTATGAAGAGATAATACATGTCTACTGTTGTATTGGCCTCTTTTGAGTTAGTTGATTGTGTACAAAAACTCTTTCTGTTGTTCCCAGATGAATGACTTAGATAATGAAGACAGTAAGAAGGATACATTAGTGGATGTTGTATTTAAAAAAGCCTTGAAAGAATTTCGGCAGAATATCTTCAGCTTTTATTCATCTGCATTGGCAGTAAGTAGAAATATGTATACAACAGTGCTGTAGAAGATAATACAGAGGCCATGTTTAACAAGAGATTTCTCTAGTTCCTTGTTTTTGTTTTAGGGATAGGTAAGAAAAAGTATACTGAATGATTTTAGGTTAGTAGCTTTTTTGACTTTCCTTGAGTGGTGTTTTCTCCATGGGTATTTTTTCATCTTAAGATATTGACTTTGCATTTGTATACCTAACCCTGAATTGTACCCCATATTTAAAATAAAATATTTTTTAAAAGGGTGGGCCATTGCCTTACTAGACTCTCATGTGGTGGTGTGTTCATTGAGCTATGGCCGTCGCCATGTTTCTTGGCTTTGGCCCCCTTCCCTATCCTGGTAAGGTGAATCTCCTCTTTCTTTCTTTCTCTCTCTCTCTCTCTCTAATTTACTTTCTAAATAAACTGTATTTTCTAATCTAAAAAAAAAAAAAGATATTGATTTCGGCTATCTTGGGTATGATGCCATTTTATCCAAGGCTTTCTAGTATTTTAACTTTTCATTATCCTTTTAACTCAATTGCTAAGCTCTAACTTCTGATTCACCTATGTGTGAAATGGACTTAGTGCATTTTTTTCCAATAGAATTAAGGCAGTTTATGGATACCGATTCCTACATATCGATTTATGTCACCTTGAAATTTACCTTATGCCATACTTTCACATGATATTGGTCATATTTTAGAAAATGTATTTTTGGTGCTAAAGTATATAATAATTATTAATAAAGAAGCATTAATATTTATGAACTGTCATATTTCATAAAAATAATTCAAGCCGGGCTTGGTAGCTCAGCCTGTAATACCAGCACTTTGGGAGGCTGAGGTGAGTGAATTGCCTGAGCCCACGGGTTTGAGACCCGCCTGGGCAACTTGGCGAGACCTCATCTCTACAATAAATCACAAATTAGCCGGGTGTGGTAGTGTGCGCCTGTAGTTCCAGCTACTTGGAAGACTGAGGCAGAAGGATCGCTAGAGTCCAGCAGGTCGAGGCTGCAGTGGCCGGGAGCGTGGGTGACACTGCACTCCAGTCTGGGCGATGGAATGAGACTCCGACTCAAAAAATAATAATAATAATAATCATACTTTATTGGTTTTTCTTTAATATATTCTTTACTATGAAAAGAAGAATCAGGAAAACTTTTTCATGTATATTCTACTTTTATATTTTTTTCGTCATAAGTTGTCTTGCTGTTTAAAAGCAGGAAGCGGCCGGGCTCAGTGGCTCAGCCTGTAATCCCGCGCTTTGGGAGGCCGCGGTGAGTGAATTGCCTGAGCCCGCGGGCTCGAGACCCGCCTGGGCAACTTGGCGAGACCTCATCTCCACAATAAATCAAAAAATTAGCCAGGCGTGGCGGTGCACGCCTGTAGTTCCAACTACTTGGAAGGCTGAGGCGGAAGGATCACCGGAGCCCAGCAAGTTGAGGCTGCGGTGACCAGAAGTGGCCACTGCACTCCAGTCTGGGCGACTGAGTGAGACTCCAACTCAAAAAAAAAAAGAGAAAAAAAACCTCCCAAAAAACAGGAACCATGCAGGCTGAGACAGCAGGAATTTTAAAGCTGTAATAAAGAAGTAATCAGCCTATAACAAATTACTGGGTGTGAGGAGGGACAAAGTTGTCTACATTTTTCCAGTCCTACCCAGCTTTTTAACACTTTCACCTCTTTCCCTGCTTCATACCTGTATTTCCTAGTTTGGGACTCGTGGGTGTTGGATGACCCAATGCACTTTGAATTATACAGGAAAAGTCAACATTATGAAGCAGAACTCAATAGTGGTTTTCTACCCTGGATCAAAAACACTCAACCTCTAAATCTGAAGAGGTGAAAGAGAAATAAACTCTAAATGTGTATTATACTTTTTGATCACTTAAAACCTCTTTTTTTAAAAAGTAAAGAATCTAGATTTCAGTTAAATAAAAGGAATTCCATTTCTATTCCTTTGCAAGTGATATATGATTTTACTCAGGGTATATTACTCTTTGGAAAAATATAATAGGCCGGGCTCGGTGGCTCAGCCTGTAATCCCGCACCTTTGGGAGGCTGAGGTGAGTGAATTGCCTGAGCCCGCGGGTTCGAGACCCGCCTGGGCAGTGAGACCTCATCTCTACAATAAAATCAAAAAATCAGCCGGGCGTGGTAGCGATTGCCTGTAATTCCAGCTACTTGGAAGGCTGAGGCTGCGTTGGCCGGGAGCAGCCACTGCACTCCAGCCTGGGCGACAGAGTGAGACTCCAACTCAAAAATGAATACATAAATAAATAAATAATAATAAAAAAGGTTAACTAATATATCATTAGACAAAGATCCAGGTATTCATTCTTTCCATTTTAGAGTAGAACTGTCTAAACAAGATTCATTTCTAGAGAGGTAAGTAATTAAGAGGGTTACTTATAATCTTTATAGCATAAAATTTAAAAAACAGACTTAAGGGAGAAACTTTCAGGATTTCTTCAAATTGTTATTTGGTTTAAACTATTAGATTTTTTACTAAAACTTAGCAGGTTTTATTCTGCATCAGTTCATACTAGAATGGGAGTCAACCACGTGACCTCCTGGCATGATCATCACAAAGAGTATCAGGATCCTAATCTGTATCCAAATACTATCCAGTACATGTTTAATTATTCTCCTATATTTAAAGAATTTCTTCAGAAAACCTTACATTTTTTTCTCTTATTGCTTGTTAGATGGATGATGGGAAAAGCATACGGTATAAAGACCTCTATGCACTATTTGAACAGATTTTGGAAAAGACCATGAGACTTGAGCAGCGTGATTGGCATGAATCTCCCGTGAGAGTTTGGGTCAATACTTTTAAGGTGTTTTTAGATGAATATATGAATGAATTTAAGACTTCAGAATGCACAGCCACAAAGGTAAATGTGATATATTTCTACTTCTAAAAGGATTTAATTGTTAATTATTTTTAAGAGTTTATTTGGGACTTTAGATCCTCCAAACTCCATTCAGACTTAGAGTTCATCAGGCTGTATTTCCTAAATTCTCTGCCACAGGGCAACCCCTTCAGGTCCTCTCCCACTGTGGGAGCTTTACTGTCCTCTCAATAAATCCTGCTTTCTAAAAAAAAAGAAAATTCTCTGCAATAAGTACAGTCTTCACTGAGTTAAACATAATGTTGTGCCCTCAAAATGTACTCTTGCTGACTCTTCAGAATTAGGAGAAAAATAAAAATAAAAATAAAAAAAGAGATTATACTCTTAGTTTTAAAATAGAGATCAGTACCTGAATTTTCTTTTGAAAACTAATGATTAGGCCAGGTGTGGTGGGTCAAGCCTGTAATCCCAGCACTTTGGGAGGCCGAGGGGAGAAGATTGCCTGAACTCAGCTGTTTGATACCAGCCTGGGCAACTTGATGAGACCTCATCTCTACAATAAATTAAAAAATAAGCTGGGCATACTAGTGCATGCCTGTAGTTCCAGCTACTTGGAAGGCTGAGATGGAAGGATCCCCTGAGCCCAGCAGGTCAAGGCTGCAGTGGCCCTGAGCGTGCTACTGCACTCCAACCTGGGCAATAGAGTGAGATTCTGACTCAAAAAAAAAAAAAAGGAAAATAAAAAGAATGATTAAAGATATGATTCATTGTATCATCTAGTGACCTTTACACAAGGACTCACAGATCATATTTCCTCTTGAATTAGGTTTCACGAAAATGTGTGTTTCAGAAATCTGTACAATATAATAGCCTTTTTTATTTTTTTGTGTGTGTGTTGGGTCTCGAACCCGCGGGCTCAGGCAATCCACTCACCTCAGCCTCCCAAAGGCGCGGGATTACAGGCTGAGCCACCGAGCCAGGCTAGCCTTTATTTTTTTAGTGCCTTTTATTTTGCAAGAATTGTATTAGGTGTTAGGTATTTTACTTAATTCTTGCTTCAGCCCTATTAAATAAATATTATGAAATCCATATTACAAAAAAGATAGCCAGCTTAGACAAAATTTTCAATGTATTTCTCATCAGTGACCCAGGTGAAATAACTAGGTACCTCTTCAGATCAAGAATACCATCAATAGTTTGTATAGATTTTGTTCCATTTTATTTTTAGTTATTCTAGTTTATATGTATTTAAATTTGCAAGTCCTCTTAAATCATTTTTGAAGTAGTCAGACTTAAAGAAGTCCTTGTAAGTCTTTCTGTTCTAAATACAATCCAAGGTCCTAATTTTATGCTGAAGAAGATTCTTAGTAGTCTTATACTGCCTTTGTTTATAAGTTTAAATTACTAGGTTTAAATTGTTCTGTATTATGGTTATCAGGAAATTTCGTATGTAAAAAGACTTTGCTATGTCCCACATGATATCTTTTTATATTTAGCTCTGTGATAACTTTTTAGAGCCAAACTATGGGAAATAAAATGTTTAAAACAAATAATTATTTAAATAATGGTTAAAATAAAATAATCATTCAAATTAATATGGTATAACTTCTGGGCAGAATTGAGGTTTTAACAGAGAATGATCTCTAAAGTGTCTCTCCATTCTATTACTTTCATTATGTTTTATCATACTTAAACATTTTTCTCACATTTGCTGATTGGCACTGCAGAGTTCCTCTTAAATAAAGAGCTGCTTATTCTATTACCTATGAGCAAATATCTCAGCATTTGCAAAGAAGAAAGAAAGTACGTTAGTCCTTATTATCACAGTTTCTATATTTCTCTCTACTCCCTACCAGGTGCCAAAAACAGAAAGAAAGAAAAGAAGGAAAAAAGAAACTGATTTGGTAAGTTATAATCTATTTTTTATGTTAGGAAAAAGAAATTTTCAGATCAGTGGTCTAAAATATTCCATACAGTATATATTTATTTGGATATATTTAAGGAATAAGTTTATCAGGTACCTAGGCAGTAATCATTTATAAAAATGTAGAAGGACATGTGCCTTGAATTCACTGACTGGACTTGCTATCAAAGGTGGCTCCCTAAAATGGCAGAAAAGTGAAATTAGTTACTCATGAAAGCTACAAAAAATGATTTCTTTTCAAAACTAGGATGGGGAGGGAGCTCTTTAGGAGTTTGTTTGTCCCTTCTAAAGAAAATGAGATTTAGGATTTTATAAATAAAGTACTTTCCACTCAAAATATATTTCCAAAAGCATTTGAGCAAGTTTTACCATTGTTCATGTTTTCATCTATTGTATTATATATCGCTGTTGTATGATTTATGTAATTACAAGGATGAAATTAAACCCTCTGCATACTGCTAGAGATGTGGGGGAGCACACAATAACAATAAGAGTACTGATCTCAAACCAGGCGAAGTGGGAACCAAAGGGAGGCCCAAACTTTACCTGTATGATGACCACTTGTATACCTAATCTGAATTATACCCCACATCTTTAAAATAAAACCAAAATTTCTAAAAAAGAAATGCATAATCTTATTAGTGGAGGCAGAAATTTTTAAAAATTATTACTGTCAGATATGATAAATATTATAGTAGTTATAGTACAAAGTGCTGTTGAAGTATAGAGAGAAAATGAAGGAATGCTTTATAGAAGAAAAAATATGTTTGCTAATTCTTGGCAAGCAAGTAGTGGTTTAGACAGGCAGTATCTGGCCAGTGGAAAAAAGTATATACACATGTGTTTGTTGAGCCAGTAGCTTTGATTGGCTCCAGTGTTGTGTGTATATAGGAGTGGCTGGGAAAGAAGGTAGGGGTCTGATCAAGACTCTATCTTCAAAAAATCTCTTACATTTCATGTCACCTCCGCTGCTGTCATGATAGTCCAAGGCACTGTATATAGTCTCATACTGGTCTGCCTTCTTGTACCTTTCTCCTTTATAATTCTCTACATAATAGCTATAGTGACTCTTTAAAAACAAAAACCTAAGCCTGGCTGGGTGGCTCAGCCTGTAATCCCGCACTTTGGGAGGCTGAGGTGAGTGGATTGCCTGAGCCCACAGGTTCGAGACCCGCCTGGGCAACTTGGCGAGACCTCATCTCTATAACAAATAAAAGAATTAGCCGGACGTGGTAGCACGCATCTGTAGTTCCAGCTACTTGGAAGACTGAGGGGGAAGGTTCACCAGAGCCCAGCAGGTCGAGGCTGCAGTGGCCGGGAGCGGCCACTGCACTCCAGTCTGAGTGACAGAGTGAGACTTCAAGTCAAAAAAAAGAAAAACAAAAATCTGATTATATCCTTCCTCTGCTCAGAACTCTTTAGGGATTTTCAGTGTTTCTCAGAATAAAACCTAAGGTTCTTATCATTCCTACAAGACAAGATCTTGAACGTGACTGCCTCTCAGATTCATTTCCTCCCACTCTCCCTCTCCCCCTTGTTCCCTCTGTTTCAGCTTCATTTGCTGCCACCACTTGCCGTTTCCCCTCCTCCTCCTATCTTCTTTACTCTGCCCTGAAAATGTTAAGCTTTAGGGCCTGCAAAACCTGGATTTACCCCAGCCAATAGCAAATTCTAATTCTAGGATATTTATGATCTACCTTACTAGTAGATCTGGGTTATAAATCATCCCTCCTCACTTGTAACCAAAATTCTGAGATCTTTTAGATCCTTGTTTGTAACTTTTCCACTATCTGTGTTGAAAGTGTGATCTAATTCTTTGTATAGATTATCTGCCTGTTGAAAAGTTTCTGCCTTTTCGCAGGCACAGAATCCTGAAAGTAGTATGCCTAATCCTTTAGCCTCATTTATTTTGTTCTCCAAGTAGGATTTTCTAGTTGTAAAACCTTGGACAGCTTAATCTCTGAGTCTCAATGTCCTCATCTATAAGACAGGAATAATGCCACCTACTGCTAAGGACTTTTTTGAAATTAAATAAGATTTCATACAAAAGCAAGGGGAGGGAAGGCAGAGGGTCTGTTATTAACAGGTTTGTTTAGGCACTTTCAGCACTTTAAGTCTTATAAAAGTAGTTATTCATGTTAATAAGGAAAAGAACAACACCTCAAAATGAAAATGAACAAAAAATAGGAATAGACAATTTATTCAACAATTGTTTTTATTCAACAACTATTTTATTACATTTCAGGGACTATAAGAAGTACAATTCAAAGAAAGTAATGTTAAAAACACAAATAAATGTTTGTCTTGTTAGCAGCCAAGTTAGAATGAAATAATAGTGACTTTTCCACTTTTTCTATCCATGGACAAAGCTCAAAATAAATTAGTTACCTGTAGTTTGGAAGGCTAAGTAAAGATAGATTTTTCAATACTACAAATGGGGTGTAATTTTGCATAACCTTCTTGAAAATGTACTTTAGCAATGATATATTAGAAACCTTTAAAATGTTAAAGGAAAAAAAGATCACTTTGGCTTAGCAATACTATGTCTAGAAATTTATCCAGTAGTCTTATCAATCACATTTTTTCACACTGACTTGTACAAGACTCTTTACTGAAGAGAGTGAGACTTCTAGATAGATAAATTTTTCTATTCTCTTTGTAATAGTGAAAGACTGAAAACAACCTAAATAGAGTGATTAAATAAGTTAGATACATCTATGTAATAAGATGGTTCTTAACACTAAAGGAAAAGAAGACATTTGCCAAGATGTTTTGTTAAGTAAAAAGAGCAAGGAGCAAAATACTGTATAGAAAGCTACTATTAGCCGGGCTCGGTGGCTCAGCGTGTAATCCTGCGCCTTTGGGAGGCTGAGGTGAGTGGATTGCCTGAGCCTGCGGGTTCAAGACCCGCCTGGGCAGCGAGATCTCATCTCTACAATAAATAAAAAAATCAGCCAGGCGTGGTAGTGCATGCCTGTAATTCCGGCTACTTGGAAGGCTGAGGCGGACGGATCGCCGGATCCCAGCAGGTCAAGGCGGCGGTGGCCAGGAGCAGCCACTGCACTCCAGTCTGGGCAACAGAGTGAGACTCCAACGCAAAAAAAAAAAAAAAAGAAAGCTACTATTTGTATTAAAAAGAAAAAAAAACCTTAAAAATATCTTTACATCTGTACTCTTACATACATAAACACACATAAAATATCTGGGAGTATACAGAAGTAACTGACAGCAGTGATTATTTCTATAAAATGGAACTAGATGATTGGGGTTCAAAGCTAAAAGAAAGACTTATTTTTCATTGCTTCCATTTACAAACTTCCATTTACTTTTTTGATGAGGTACATACAGTATATCCATTCAGAATAAAGTAATTTTAAATTGATATATGCTATTTTACATATTTATGGAGTACATGTATTTGTTGCATGCATAGAATGTGTAATGATCAAGTCTAGGTATTTGGGATGTCCATCACCTTGAGTATTTATCGTTTCTATGTGTTGGGAACATTTCAAGTCTTCTCTTCTAGCTATAGAATAAAGTGATTTTTAATAAAAATTTTAATGAAATTGACTTTAATATTAGAGCAGTAGAAGAAAATAATATTTGTGTGATTTACAATTATAAGGCTATCTATGAGATGAGATGCTAATGTCTGGGAATTTTTGAGATGCTATAGAGCAAGGCCATATGAGACTAGGGTCGATGAACCACGAGTTGATTTTTTTTTCTTTTCTTTCCTCCTTCTCTTGAAAATTTTTTTTAGTTAGTGGATTACTTAATTTATTAAGGAAAATAATACTAATACTCTTCTGCCATGTAGTTGGGATTAATGGTATTCTTGGTCTGGTTCTGTTTTGTCAGCATCATCTTTTAAAATTTTTAGCTAATTTTTTTCAATTAAGAAGGTTGTCTGAATTGTACCCCACATCTTTAAAATTAAAAATTAAAAAAAGAAAGTCATATGACCATGATAATTTAAAATAATAGTCATTATAAAGTAAGCCTCTTTCCCAGCCCTTCTTCCCAGAGATAACCACTGTTACCAGTTTTTTTGTGATGTTCCAGAAATGCCATGAACCCATAAAAGTATGTGTAGATATATAATCCTCCTCTTTTTTCCAGATATTCTAAGTGGAATTATTTTGTTACTGTTTATAAGTTGGTTTATTTATCACAGAAATGTTAATTCCTGGGTTCTTTTTTTTTAATGCTACTGGGTTTTTCTTTCTTATATAAATTTTTATATAACTATTAATTTTTTTCCTTTTTTCATACTTTTTCCTAACATTTATTATTTCATCTTTTTCCTATAAAAATCTTTAATCATTCTGGAATTTATTTTAGTCTTAAGAGTAAGTTAGGGACCAAGGCATCAAGGGTATGATAAGGAGTTCTGCTATTTTTCTTTAATAGCATATCAATTAGCTGAACACTGTTGAGTGATATATTTCTTTTTCAATAGTTTGAAATACCATTTTTTATAAGATGACTGAACTTCCATATCCATGAGTTCTGCATGTGTGAATTTAATGAACCACAGATCGTAACTATTTGGAAAAAAAATCCATGAAGTTCTAAAAAGCAAGCTTGAATTGTTGTCCATTGAGTGAATCTATGCAAAAGACGTGATTTGTAGGCCTTGTATTTAGTATTATGAATAATTTGGATATGATTGTAAGTAAATAGAATGTGTGAATATGCATGAGTTATGTGCATTTGCCATGTCATTTTATATAAGGGGCTTCAGCATCTACAGATCTTGGTATCCACAGGGAATCCTGGAAGTAATCTCCATGCATAGGGATGACTGACAATATTGGATTTGATTTTAATTCCAAATGTATTTGTATTTAATTCTGTAGTCTCTGTTTTCATTCATTGATCTGTTTATTCTTATTTCAGTACCAAATCTCTTAAATTACTTTTTATTTTATCAAATATATGTACATGTGTACCCCATACACACAACTCTAAAATGTCTTAAAAACTATTTTCGCATATTCCCTAGCTTAAACAGGAATAATTACCATTCCCTAAACATACATTCTTTTTTTACATCTTTATTTAATTCTGTGTCTTCATCTCAAACGTTCATTCCGTCTTCTGTGACATCTTTTTCCTGCAGAAACATTTAATTACTCCTTTCTTTGTACTTCCTTTGTACTTTGGAACTTTTACCACTTGCTATTCCCAATACATGCTTTCAAAATCACTGCTTTGGGTCTCAGTATTTTCTTGATTTTCACGTTATAGCCAGCAGGGACAGGAAAAAGACAAGAGAGCCCAAAACTTCAGGCATGATTTGGAAGTAGCTCTCACCTCTTGTGTTCACATTTCGTTGTCCAGAACTACTCATGTGGCCATTTATAGATGCAGAAGAAGCTGGGAAGTAAAGTTTAGATAGGCAATCTTGTGCCCAGGTAGAGTTTGGGAATTCTGTGTTAGAGGAAGAAGGAATATACATTAGTAGGTAGTTAGCATTCTTTTCCACAACCAGGTGCTTATGCCAATTCCTGATACAAATACTTAATTGACTAAATGATTAGTCAATCAATTGACTAAGTGATTAGAAAGGGCTTCATGGGCTGGGCGAGGTGGCTCAAGCCTGTAATCCCAATACTTTGGGAGACCAAGGTGAGGGGGATTGCCTGAGCCCATGGGTTTGAGAACAGTCTGGGCAACTTGGTGAGACCTCATCGCTACAATAAACTAAAAAAAAAAAAATTAGTCGGGCGTGGTAACGCATGCCTGTAGTTCCAGCTACTTGGAAGGCTGAGACAGAAGGATCGCTGGAGCCCAGCAGATTGGCACTGGGGTGGCTGTGAGCGTGCCACGCACCCCAGCCTGGATGATAGAATGAGACTTCAATTCAAAAAAAGAAAGAGCTTCATGGTCCCCCTCACACTCCTGTCCAGTCCTATTTCTCATTGTTCTCCACTGTGTTGTTCTAGCAGTCATCATCCTCTCGCTGTCCTGGATCACTTCTTTGTGTTTTCTCTGCCCTTCCTCTCCCCATCTGTTCTCTTCCTTTCTTCTTATTTTGACATAATTGCAGCATTACAGAAAAGTTGCAAGAAAAGTACAAATAATCATGTATCCCTTAACCCAGATTTATTTAGATTTTACCGATTGTCCCATTATTGTCCCTTTATAACAAAATCATTGTTGTACTTTCTTGTCATGCATTTTTAGTTTCTTAATTGAGAGTGATTCTTCAGCCTATTTAACTTTCATGACATTGACATTGTTGAAAAATATGGGCCAGTTGTTTTATAGATGTTTCTTGATTTGAGTTTGTCTGATTTTTTTCATGATTAGATTCAGGTTATGTATTTTTGGCATGGAATGCCATAGAAGAAATGCTGTATTCTTTTCATTGTGTGATATCAGGAGATATATGCTGTCTGTTTGTCCCATTATGGTTGATTTCTGCAAGGATGTTTTTTAAAAAAACGGCAAGTTACTATTTTCTTTTGTAAGTATTTAGTATCTTGTGGGGAGATACTTGAGACCATGTAAATAAATACCCTCTTACTTCTCAAACTCTTACCCACTAGTTTTGTTATTCTTTGATGATTCTTGACTGAATCAATTATTACTATGATGATTACAAAATAGTGAGTTTTTAAAAATTTCATCATTCTACATTCACTAGTTGAATTTCTGCTATAAAAATGAGTGCAACTTGACGAGACCTCATCTCTACAACAAATCAAAAATTAGCCGGGCGTAGTAGTGCACGCCTGTAGTTCCAGCTACTTGGAAGGCTGAGGCGGAAGGGTCACCGGAGCCCAGCA
>NW_007249349.1:658741-683506 GCF_000164805.1 Carlito syrichta | reverse complement strand
CAAAAAAAAAAAAAAAAAAAAAAACAACGAGTGTTCCCGGTGGTTTCTTTCACCTATGCCAACTCTGGCATATCTCCCTTTCTTTTCTCCCCTCTTTCTCTAATCAACTTTATTTGTAAACTTATAAGAAAACAAAAACAAAAAAAGCAAGCATCCCCTTCATATATGTTTAGCTCAGAGGAGATCTCACTGGCTAAACTTGTGACAATTTGAGCACCAAACTAAATCAGAGTAAGAGATTATAGTATTGAATAAAATAATTTGAGTCTACATTGATTGAAAATATTTTTTAAGATGTATTTATTTTTCTAGTGTATTTTTATCAAACTTTTAAAAAGTATATATACTGAGAAGTCTGATTTCCACCCCCTTTGTTCTCTAGAGGTTAATTTTTGTTTGTTTCTTATTTAACTTTCCAATGTGTCTTTATCCAATATAAGCAAATAAGACTATATATGCTAATTTTCTATTCTTTCTCACACAAAACAGCTTGTTAGATAATAATATACTACTCTTTTGTGCCTTTCTTTTATCATTGAACAGTATATTCAGGAGATCCTTCTATGTCTATGGTGGGTAGAAGTTCCCCACTAGGTTCTTGTTACCTGGTTATTCATCCACTCACAATCTAGATACTGCTGTGAAGGGACTTTGCAGATGGAATTAAGGTTACTTTTCAACTCACTTTAATATAAGAGCTTATTTTGGGTTATGCAGAAGAGCCCAATGTAATCACATAGGCCCTTAAAAGCTGGAGGGAAAGCAGAAGAGTCAGTCAGAGAGATGAGGTAGTAGAAGGTGCAGGGGAGATAGGTAGAAGTCAGAGAAATTCCAAGCCTGAAAAGGACTCAATCCACTGTTGCTAGCTTTGAAGAAGTAGAAAGTGGGGGAGGGGGTTGTTACTGCAGGGAATGGGAGTGGCCTTTAGAGGCGGAGAACAACTACCTGCTAATAGCAAGAAAGTGAGACCTCAGTCCTGCAGCCTCTTGGAACTGAATTCTGCCAACAACCTGAATGAGATTGGTAGCAGATTGTTCCCTAGAGCCTCCAGAAAGGCACACTTGCCCTGCTGATACCTGATTTTAGCCTGGTGAAACTTATGTTAGACTTCTGGCATATTGAACTGCCACATAATAAATGGGTGTTGTTTTAAGCCACTAAGTTTATGGTAATTTGTTGCAGCAGCAATGGGAAACTAACACAATAGCTGCACATAGAAATCTTTTTCACAACTGGCTAACATTCCTTGCAGGGCCATTGGGTTGCTTCTAGGCTTCTGCTGTTCTCTATGGGGAGATGTGTGTGATGGATTGCTAGAACTGGAATTATAGGGTCATAGAGTCATTTGCTATTTCAGTAATACTACCTAATTTCCCTGTAATAGGGATAATCTCATTTTGTACTTTCATCAATAACATATGAAAGTGTCTGACAACCACATCAGAGTGAGTTGCTAAATATGTAGATTTTTGCCAGTCTGATAGATGAGGAATGTTGTATCTCCATGCAATTTTAACTTGCTTTTCTCACATTATCAGTGAGATTGAGTATTTTTTCTTTTTTGTTTGTTTGTTTGTTTGTTTAAGACCTCCTATTGGATATCTTATTGAATTTTTTTATTGGTCAATGATACAGACATGTTTTTACAATATAAAAATTATTATAAATGTGAAAAAACGCAATGTGATTTCTCTAAGCTGAAAGAGGATTCAACTTCATAAATAATGTTTTAGACATTAAAATACATGGAAAACTAATAAAAGTTTGAAGTCATGACTGATGTCAGATCATGCATTAGATAGAAGAACAATATAGCTAGAGACAACCACATCAAACAAAAGTTTGCATGCAAAATTCACTATTTTAAAATAGCAAATGACTAGAAATGTTTAGAATGACTTGGTAGACAATTTATAACATTACAACCTTCAAAACTCAGTGAACAGTTTTATTGTTGAGGTAGATGATAGATAAATATATGAATGGATGGATAGGTAGGTAAGATAATTGATGACAGATAGATGATAGATTAGATAGATGGATGGATGGATAGATCGATAAATAGACAAATAAGAGATTGAGTATTTTTTCTTATGCTTCAATACTGTTTGCATTTTTTCCCCCTGCAACCTGTATGTTTATGTTATTTACCTATTTTTCTATTGGTTTTGGTCTAATCCGTCTCAGTTTTTAGGAACTCTGTATATGAAAGGGATTACCCTCTGTTGGTTATGTAAGTGGAAAATGTATCTTCTAGTTTGTTGTCTTTTCACTTAGCTTATGATGTTATATGCCATGTAGATCTTTATTTTTATGAAATTAATCTTAACCAATCTTTTCTTTCATAGCTTCTGAATTTTGAGTCATAGACTTTCCCCACTTCAAGGTTATAAAGGAATTCTTAATTTTTTTCTTCTAATAACTTAGAGGTCATTTTTTTTTTTTTACATTTAAATTCTGATCTTTATGGAGTTACACTGATGTGCAGTATGAGGTATGAATCTAGTTTTGCCTCTTATCAGTGGCTACCAACATCATCTATTTTAAAGTCTGTCTTTACTCATCAATTTTGAGAAGTCACCCGTTTAACATTCTAAATTCACCTTTATGCTTGGATATTTTTATCCTCTTACATTGGTTGATCTAAATATTCATGAGCTAATTCCAGCTCTTTTAATTTTTTAATATTTGACAGGGCTACGTTCTCTCTAACTGTTTTTCTTTTTCAGAAAATTTATGACTATTCTTAGTTACTTTTCTGTATGAACTTAGAATTTGTCTAGTTTGAGGGGAAAAAGATCTATTAATACTTTTTTTATATTACCTTATGCTTATAAATTAATGTAGAGAAAACTGACATTGTTGTGCTTTTAAATTAAGTCTATTTTTATGTCCTTGAAGAGGGCTTTTAGTTTTTTATATACAGGTTTAAAATTTGTTTTAATATTATGTATATTTATTTATTTAGGAGATGGGGTGGGTCTCACTATGTTGCTCAGGCTAGCCTCGCACTACTAGACTCAAGCAGTCTTCCTGCCTCAGCCTTATGGGTAACTGGACTACAGATGCATGCCACCACACACCAATACATTTATTACTGAGTATTTTATCTCTGCATAGCTAATCACTGTAATTAGCTGTATAGTATATATCCTTCCATACTTTTTGTAGACACATATAAACTCCTGTTTCAAAGTGTAGTCTGCAGGGTTTCTAGGACACTTTCAGAGGTTTTGTTGAGATCAAAACTCTTTTTATAATAATGAGATATTATTTTCCTTGTCATTGAGTTGACACAAACGCAGAATGGATGAAACTGCTGACAAGTTAGCACAAATCAAGACAGTGTCTTTACACTAAGGCATTATTACCTTCACTGTCACAAACTCGGGATTTAAGAAAAATAGCAAAGATAGTTTCACTTAAGAAAGTCCTTGAAGTAATAAAAATAATTAATTTAATTAGATTTTGATTCTTGAGTTCTTATCTTTTTAATATTCTATGTAATGAAATGAGAAGGATACAGTATCTACACATGGTCATCTCAAAAAATTAGTTGCACAATTGTATTGCAAGCTTATCTAGCCTTTAAAAAAATTGAGAGAAAATTCATATAACATAAAATTTTAACTATTTAACCACTTAAACCATATGAAGTGTACATTTAGTAGGTTTCAGCGTTTTTATTATATTGAGCACGCATTGCCACCGTATAATTTCAGAACATCACCCCCAAAGGAAACTCTATATCGTCTAAGTAATCACACCCATTTTCTCTTCCCCCAGCTCCTGACAATCACTAATCTACTTGCCCTTTCTATGAATTTGCCTATTCTAGACATTTTATATTGATAAAATAGTCAAACCGGGCAACCTCTTTCAGATCCCCTCCCACTGTGGGAGCTTTTCTGTCTTCTTAATAAATCCTACTTTCTTAAAAAATCATTTTATATGTGGCCTTTTGTGTCTGCCCTCTTTCAGTTAAATAATGTTTTCAAGGTTCATCCGTATTGTAGCATGTATCAGTACCTCACTCCTTTGCATGGTCAAATATTTTGTTGTATAAATATACCACATTTTATATATCCATTTATCAGTTGAAGGACATTTAAATTGTTTCCAATTCTTGTCTATTATGAGTAATCCTATGTAAATTTGTGTACAAGTTTTTGTGGCAACATGTTTCTCTCCACATAGAACATAATTTTTACTGTAACTACTCATTCAGACTTTGGTAGTTGGCAAAGATTTTCTGAAAATGAGCAAAGTGACCCTGTCACTTCAAAGAAAACAATTGAAAATTTCTTACCAGTTTGAGCATTAAAGTAAAGATTAAATTTTGGAAAACTTATTTCTGCCACAGTATACTTAGCAGCTTCCCATTAGTTTTCTGATGAGATTGGTGATAATGTTAAAGAAATGTGACTTTTTGATAGTGCATAATGAAATGTGTCAACATTTGGAAGCACTGAACAACACAGTGAACCAGTATTTTCAAGTGATCAGTGAGTAATACTATAAAATCATGTATAGGTAAATGTTCAAAATAGACCAATGAATATTGAAAGCCAGCTTCATTGAGGTAGAATTACTTACCACAAAAATATATCCCCTTTTACATTTACAATTCATTGATTTTAGTAAATTCACACAGTTTTCCCATCATCACCTCAGTTTAATTTTCAAACATTTGCATCATGCCCAAAGGTTGTTTCGTGCCAGTTTGTAGTCTCTTCCCTTTACCAGCTTCAGGCATTACTGCTCTACTCTCTGTTTCTGTAGTCTTGCCTTTTGTGGGCATCTTATGTAAATGACATCATACAATGTATAGTTTTTGTGTATATCTTTTTAGTTTAATGTTTTTGAGCTTCATCCATATCATTGTGTTTATCAATAGTTCAGTCTTTTTTTTTAAATGCTGAATAGAATTCCATTGCATGGATGTATCACATTTTATTTATCCTTTTTTTTTTCTTTTTCTTTTTTGAGTTGGAATCTCACTCTGTTGCCCAGACTGGAGTGCAGTGGCACACTCATGGTCACCCCAGTGTCGACCTGCTAGGCTCTGGTGATCCTTCTGCCTCAGCCTTCCAAGTAGCCAGAACTACAGGTGCACGCTACTGTGCCTGGCTAATTTTTTGGTTTATTGTAGAGACAAAGTCTCGCCAAGGTGCCTGGACTGGTCTTGAACCCACGGGCTCAGGCAGTCCACTCGCCTCGGCCTCCCAAAGTGCTGGGATTACCAGCTGAGCCATCAAACCCAGCCTTATTTATCCTTTTATCAGTTGATAGACATTTGAGTTGTTTTGTATTTTTGGCTAGTATGTATTTTTGTCATTATGAACATTTGTGTACAAGTTTTTTTGTGGACATACATTTTCAGACTTCTTGGGTATAAACCTGAGTGTTGAATTTCTGGAGCATATCGTAATTCCATGTTTGAAGTTTTTGTACACTGCCAAACTTTTTTCCAAGTGACTGCACTGCTTTCCAGTCCCACTTGCAGTCTCCAAGGATTCCAGTCTATCCACATTCTTCCAACCCTGTTACTGTCCATCTTTTTTGTTACAGGCATCCTAGTGGGTATGAAAAGGTATCTCATTGTGATTTTAATTTATATTTCCCTGATAACTGATGATGTTGAGCATTTTTTCAGGTGCCTGTAGGTCATTTGTTCTTCTTCTTGAATAAACTGTCTACTCAATATTTTGCCCATTTTTGAATTGGGTTATTTTATTACTGGATTGTAACATTTCTTTATATACTCTGGTTAGAAGTCATTTTTCCAGATACATAATTTGTAAGTATTTACTTTGAGTCTGTGGCTTTTCTTTTTTTTCTTAGTAGGTTAAAATTTTAATTTTAATGAAATACAGAAGAATAGATTTTAATGTCACTGTATGTGAAGAGTTCATTGGCATGGTTTTAAAATTAAACTTAAGTTACCTTTCATAAAGCTTTGGTGCGTTATCATTATTTGAAAGGACTGCTAAAAAATATTAATGGCTGGGCTCGGTGGCTCAGCCTGTAATCCCAGCACTTTGGGAAGCTGAGGTGAGTGGATTGCCTGAGCCCATGGTTCAAGACCAGCCTGGGCACCTTGGCGGAAGGATCTCTGGAGCCCAACTGGTTGACGCTGGGGTGGCTGTGAGCATGCCACTGTATTCCAACCTGGGCAATGGAGTAAGACTCCAACTCAATATATATATGTATTTATTCACTGACTGAGGGGTGGATGATGAGAGATTATTAATGGGTACAAGGTACTTTGTTTGAGAGACGGATGCCCTGAAAGCCCTGATTTCATCACTATGTAATCTATGCATGTAACAAAATTATACTTGTACTCCTTAAATTTATACAAATTAAAAAATTTGGACAGGCATGGTGGCTCATGTCTGTAATCCCAGCACTTGGGAGGCTGAGGTGGGAGAATCTCTTGAGGCCAGGAGTTTGAGAAAAACCTGAGCAACATAGCAAGACCTCATCTCTATGAAAAAGAAAAGATTAGCTGGGTATGGTGGCACATGCCTGTAGTCCTGCTACTCAGGAGGCTGAGGAAGGAGGCTCACAAGAGCCCAGGAGTTCAAAGCAACAATGAACTGTGGTCATGCCATTGTACTCTGGCCTGGGCGACAGAGTGAGACTCCATCTCAAAAAAAAAAAAATTTGTTTAAATTCCACCAGTTTCAGTTTCATATCTGTATTAAGCTGAATTTTCTTCGTATATTTCAAACTAAACTGCATATTGCAACAGATTGAGTGCAGAAGTAGATGTGAGAATCCAAGATTTTTACAATTTTAATGCAGACATTGAAGAGAGAGATTTACAAAAGTAGAACAATACTTCTTTTGCCACTAATTTTTTTTACCTTAAAGATATAGTTGTTTCTAATTAAAATGTTGTTTATGTTAATGTATAATATATTTATTACTTATTTTAAAATAATTAAAAATTATTTAATTTCATGAGCCACAATTTGAAAAACACTGCTTTTAGGGTGATTTTCTAGTTAGTAAATATTAATAAGAATAACTCATATAAACATAAGCTCTCTGAGATCATCTGCAATTTTTAATAGTGTGAAATATTCCTGAGGAAACAAAAAGAAATTTGAGAACTGCTGCTTTTAATTAACATCCAGACTTAGAGTTATATCAGATAGCTGTTATGTGTTTGTTGCATTGCTTTCTGTTTTTCATATAATTTGATTATGTTTATCTAGATTGTTAGCTTTTTGAAAACAAGGACCATATATTTTATTTTTATTTTATTTCTCAAAAGGTCACATTTGTCTCTCTGGAATTAGTGCCCAATGAAGATATGGCAAGGGATTGAAGGATTTCCCACTGGCTGACTATGTTAGGACAGCATTTACTGTGTTTGCTTTAATGTAAATAGCTAATTTTTTTTTTCAGGTGGAAGAGCACAATGGTCACATCTTTAAGGCCACCCAATATAGCATCCCTACGTACTGTGAATACTGTTCTTCTTTGATATGGATAATGGACCGAGCCTCAGTTTGCAAATGTAAGTATTATCTTGGAGGTTTTTTTGAGGAACTTTTCTTTAACCATTTGACATTTACATTTCCTTGAGTTTTCTCATATCTTCTTTAACATAAACATAAAGGAGCAACTTACATGGTCTAATTTTTAGCCTCATCTCTTGCTATACTCCCCTTCCCCTATTCTCTTGATATACTCCCCTTCCCCTATTCTCTTATACACATCAGGTCATTTGGTGTTACTTGGTCACTGAGAGCCTTGTACTTGCTGTTCACTCTGTCTGAAAATGCTCTTGTCCCAGGTTTTGTCATGGCTTTATATTTTAATTTCATGCTTACGGTATGTACATTACCTCCTCAGAGAGCTCTTTCCTTGCTCTCCTATTTAAATGCCACCTTGTTCCCAAACTCTCTATCCCCTTGCTCAGATTTAATAGTCTTTATGGTACTTATTACCATCCCAAATTATATTAAATATTCACTTGCTTTTCAGTCTATCCCACTAAAATGCTCTATAAGTTCAGGAAACCCAGCTGTCCGTCTGTATCACCAGTGTCTAGAGCAGTTATGGCACATATTACATTGTCATAAATACATGTTGGGTAGATTGACCTATCGGATGGATGGACGGATGAATGGATAAATGAAAGGTACTTTTTCTACTATAATCCTTTCAGCAGAATATATAAATCCTACAATGTTAGAGGAAAGTCTTTGTAGATGAGCTTGGTTCTGGTTTATAGTAGGCCTTTAGCTTCCACTCATTCTATATGTATACTCTGGTGCTATCATTAATTGTGTGAAGCTTTGCTTTTACTAGTAGGCTAGCACTGAGTGAAGAAAATATAAGGAAAAAAGATCTGGATCCAACTTGACAGTAAGGATAAAAGTCATGTTCACCATAGCAAAATCACCATTATTCCTGGATATATTCACTTGATCCATGGTTCAACACCATTTTTGTATTGTTTTATTATCAGTAGTCTAAAAGATTGTTATGAGAATAAAAATAGAAAGTTGTTTGAAACGTACTTGATTGTTTAATGCAGGTCTAATTCTTGTAGGTTTTAGAGTAATTTCTTCTGTAACATGAAGCTGAAAGTTGAAAGAAGTTGCTTTTTAATTACTATGGTGGCTTGGTTTGATTTGATTTCTTAATAGAATTAACTAACTTTCTTTGTTATCCTGGTGATTTCACCAGTACAGTGACATGTCCTCCCCCATTTGGTCTTGTAATACCATACCATATGTACCTTGTATTATAACCAAGAGGGATTTTAAACCATTCTAATTGGGGATAATAAAGTTGAAAAACATGCCTAAAATTTCTAGTCACTGTCAGTGAAAAAGCCTTTATTCTTTCAATTTATACTTTAAAAGCTCAAAAAAGAATATTCAGATGTTGATATGCGGAAGCCAGAACTGGTGTAGCAGAATGACATAAGCCAGTGTGTTCTCAGTATCCATCTCTAGCATCCCTCTTCCTGCTCATCAGCTGCCCAGCCATTCTGTTATCTGCTGCTCCAATCAGTTATTTTTGCTCTGAACCTTTAATTTCATCTTCCCAATCACAACTGATATTCTTTATGTTCTTGTTCTTCAGACCTCTATTCTATACCATTAGAGATAATAAATAAGACCTTTCTTATATCATAATGTACTGCCCAATTTGTTTTCATTTCAGGCAGGGTCTTTGATAGTAAAGCTTTTCTTACCCATAGGAATGATTTGTCATAGGAATTTCTGGGATTTTAGTAGGTTATAGAGCATATATTTGGGAGAACATGAACACTAATTTGTGAATCAGACCACAAAGATAGATAAGTATGCTGTTAGAATTTGAGGGGGTTGTGTGGCAGGACAGACAGTTCTTGAAAGAATAAAGACTTTTCATTGACAGTGACTAGAAATTTTAGGTATGTTTTCCAACTTCATTATCCCCAATTAGAATGGGTTAAAATCCTTCTTGGTTATAATACAAAGTATGTATGATATTACAGAAGTCCGAGATTTAAAGAAAAAAACTTCAGTACAAAATGAAGTTGTAAGTTTGAAAAGTTGTTATCATCGATGTGCAGGCATCTAAAAATGCTACATTCTTAACCTGTTTTTCAGTATGCAAGTATGCCTGCCACAAGAAGTGCTGTCTGAAAACCACAGCCAAGTGTTCTAAAAAGGTAAGAAGGGACCAACTATCAGTAATATATCACAGATCTCTTGGCCTTTTGTGCCTTATGGAGAGAAAGCAAGGCTTCTTAAGATGGTTTTACAGAGAGTGGTTTTCAAACTTTCTGACCACAAATCACAGTAAAAAATAACATTTTGTGTCAAGATTCAGCACACACATATAGGGGAATGTATGTAAGTGACTGAATTGATTTTCATAGAACTATTTTATATTTACTGTATGTGAGCTACTAAATTAATTTCTTGAGCCACAATTTGAAAAACACTTTTAGAGCTTTCCTACTTCCTTTAACACTCATAAATCTCCCTAGGAATTGTCCTCAAGGGGGTAGGCTATAATTAAAGATGAACACATTTAAACATGAAGAGCAAAATTTGCCAGCATTAGTTGGAGTTTTTACATGTTTCTACTAGAGTACACTAGAATACACTAGTATACTAGAAAGCTAAAAGATTCTGAACATGTACTCTTGGATACCTTAAGCATCTTTTTTTTTTTTAGTGTTTAGGCTTTTATGTCTAACTACATTTTCTTATTTTTAATCATATGCTGACAATTTGTTATAATACTATGCAAATCTGAGCTATTATATATATGTGTGTGCATGTTCTTTGTAACCCATGTATAGAGTTTGCATCCATTGCAAATTATAAATAATGGCAAAGTACAGAGAGAAATTTGACTCAGGACTTACAATACAGTTAAGGTGACTGAGACAATTGCTTCCAGCTAAAATGAAATCGCTTGTAGCAGATCAGTGCTAAAAAAGTCTGTTGGCAAGCATCAGGGAGCTGTCCAGGCAAACTGGACCTTTAGTGCACTAGATACTAGAGAGAAGTGAATGCAGAATGGTGAGTCTCTATCTGTGAGATGCTTTTCTCTTAGTGGGAGTTTTTCACATTTGTTGTAGGACAAGAAACCAATATTCTGGCCAGAGGCCACATTTAAGAGTCAGAGAAGCCAGCAGAGCTTCTAACAATCTCACAGGACTGTAGCAAACAAAAATTGAAGTTTGGAATTGACACAATTTTAGGGACCATGACTCAATCATACTAAGAATTGGGCATGAAACTCAGAGATTTTCCCCTCAAGGCATTTCTTTGAATTCTTTGTACAGGCAAAGGTCAAAGAAGCAAATCAGAAAGGGAGATTAGAAATTTCTGTAGTCTCACAGTGCTAAGGAGAAAAAAATCAGAATTGCAATATCCACTATCAAAGAGAGGTACCCTAGGCAATATCATAGACTCTCAGTAAGACCTCTGAAGAGCCCACACCCTAGGAATGGGGGTGAAAAATTGCTAGACTGAGTTTAGCAAAAACTGCAAACTAGCTTTGAGGCAATTCTTGATTGGATTAAGGTAATCCGTTCCTTATTCTGATAAACCACCCAGCAGAGAGAATAGGGTGAAACCTCCCTAAAGACATCATCCAGAGCCTTTAAAATGTTTTCATATGTAGTATCAGACATAAAAGAGACTAAGAGAAAAACAAATGGGCAATATCAATAAACTCATAGGTAGCCCAATTACTGAATTATCCTATTTTAAAAGTTAATATGTTTAAATAATAAAAGAATAGAGATAGTCACCAAAAAACTGAAGTACAGTTGGCTCTCTGTATCCGTGGGTTCCATATTTGTGAATTTAACCAACTGCAGCTTGAAAATATTTAGGGAATAAAAAAATTCCACAAGGTTCCAAAAAGCAAAACTTGAATTTGTCACATATTAAGTACTACATTGAGTCTGCAAGAATGAAGTGATATATAGGCATTGTATTAGGCATTATAAATGATTTAGGAATGATTTGAAGTATGTAGGAGAAAGTATGTGGATTATATACATATGGTACACCATTTTATATAAGGGACTTGAACATCCATGGATTTTGGTATCAGTGGGGTATCCTGGAACTAATTCCCCATGGATATCAAGGGACAATTGTATATATTTAAATATATTTTTTAAAAAGTACTACATGGAAATTCTAGAAGTAAAAAATGTAGTTAAAATTATAAACTCAAAAGAAAAGCAATAGCCATAACAGAAGATTGGTGGACTGAAAGGCTAGTAGAAGTATCCAGAAGAAGTACAGAAAACACGAGACACATAGGGGAAAGAATGCAATGTTCTTAAATGTATGTAGTCAGAGTCCAGGAAGACAGGAGGAAGAACAAGGCAGAAGTGACATTTTAAGAGATAATGGCCAACACATCAAGTCACAGGTTCATGAAACATTTTTAACCTAAAGTGGGGCCAATACAAAGAAAACCATACCTAGACGTACAATTCTTCAAGCAAAAGAAAAAGAAATTTTCTTGAAAGCAGTCGAGGGGAAAGAGGTAGACATTGCCTAAAGCAGCAATGAAAAGGTCGACAGCTGATTTCAGAACAGAAATGACAGAATCCCGAAACAGTGTTTGTCATCTTTTACGTGTTATAAAAGAAAGCCAACCCAGAATTCTGCACCTGGTGAAAATACCCTTCAAAACTGAAAGTGTTGTGAACATATTTTCAGACAAAAAACTCAGAATTTGTCATCAGCAGATCTACACTAAAAGACATACTTAAGAAAGTTCCCAAAGAAGGAAAATGATCTCAGATGGAAACAGAAAGGCAGGAGGGAATGAAGAACAATGGAAAGAGTAAATGATATATGTAAACATAAATGTATATTGACTGTGAAAACATAATTATAATGTCTTGTGGGGCTTGAAGTGTATATAGAATTAAAATGCATGACAACAACGCAAAAAACAGTTGGTCAAGTGGAAACGAACTATTCTAAGCTCCATGTGTCATCTGAGAAGTGGTAAAAGTAATAAAAGTGATTTAGACTTTAAAATGTCATGGATGTTTGTTATAATTTCAAAGTAACCACTAAAAAAGTAGTAAAAGAATATATAACTTAAAGTAATAATGTGGAAAAACAAAAAATATTTGATTTGTAAAAGAAGGCAAGAAATGAGAAAAAAGAAACATAAAACAGATTGACAAAGAGAAAATAAATAACAGATTGACAGATACAAATTAAAAAATATTGATGATTACATTAAATGTTAAGAGTAAATATGTCAAATAAAAGACTAAGTTAAAATCAACTGAAAAATCTCAGTGATATGCTGTTTACAAGACACATACTTAAATATAAAGATATAAAAAGGTTGAAAGCAAAAGGATAGAAATAGATGTAGCATGTAAAGATTAACCAATAGAAAGATAGTCTAAATTATACTTGAAGGTAAAAGGCATTACTTTAGATAAAGGTGTCTCATAATGATAAAAAGGTCAACCCGTCAGGGAGATATAAAAATTTTAAGGTTATAGGCTCTAATATTATAACTTCGATACCTAGCAAACGGGAATTTAGAAAGGATGCAAATGATATGAAAAACTTGATGTAATTGGCATATATTGAACCCTGCTTTCCACAACTACTGAATACATACCCTTTTTAAGTGCTCATGAAACATTTTATAAAATTGATCATATGCTGGGCTATAGAACAAGTGCCTGCAAATTTCAAGAACTGAAAATATTAAGATAGATTCTTTGACCATAATGAATTTAAGCTATAAGTCAACAAAAAGATAACAAGACAATTCTCAATTATTTAGAAGTTAAGCCATGTATTTCTAAATTACAGTGAAAATGGAAAAACATTTTGAACTAAATGGTAATAAAGATATGAGATAGCAAAATGGTGGGGTACAGTTAAAGTTGTAGTAACAAGAAAATGTATAGCTTTAAGTGCATACATTAGAAGGAGCAAGACTGGCAATGATCTGAACTTTCAGCTCATGATTGTAGGGGGGAAAAAAACCAGAATCCCTGTAAGTTAAACCTAAAGCAAGTAGAAGAAGTGTGATAATAAAGAAATAAATGAAATCAAAAGCATTTGTACAATAGAGAAAAATCTGTGAAACCAAATTTTGGCTACTGGAAAAGATAAAGAAAATATATAAACTTGGGCAAAAATCATCAAGAAAGAAAATTGGAGGGGGCATTGTTGGAGTCTTGCTTTGTCATCCAGGCTAGAGTGCAGTGGAATAATCACGGCCCACCACAGCCTCAACTTCCTGGGCTCAGGTGATTTTTCCACCTCAGCCTTCCAAGTAGTTAGGACTGCAAGCTAATGCCTAGCTAATTTTTTTTTTTTTTTTTTAATCCAGATGAGTTTTCACTATGTTGCCCAGGCTAGTCTCAAACTTCTGGGCTCAAGCAGTCCTCCTGCTGCAGTCTCCCAAAGTGCTGGGATTACAGGCATGAGCATTATGCCTGGCCAAGAAAAAGAATTTTTTAAAAACAGAAATTGTCAATATTGAGAAGAAAAATGTGGATATCACTGCAGACACTGAAAAGAAAAAAGACTATTATAGATAACTTAATACCAATACATTTGAAAATGTAGATCAATTGCTCAAATTTATTTAACCTAGCTAGACTAACTCAAGAAAAAGTAGAAAATTAGAAAGTGTGAAGGGATATATCAAAATAGAATCTGTAGTTTAAAATATTCCCACAGGCCCAGATGATTTCACCATTGAGTACTTCTAAGTATTTAAGGAAGAAATAGCACTGGTCTTTTACAAACTCTTCCAGAAAATGATAAAATAATGCATTATAACTTTTTTCCCAACTTGGCTTATGAGGATAGTGAAACCTTGTAGTCAAACATAAAGGATACTATAATAACAGAAAATTGCAGGTCTATCTCATAAGCATAGGTGTAAAAATCCTAAACAAAATATTAGTACTTTGAATTCAATGATCTATAATAATGATAATATCAGCCGGGCACAGTGGTTCATGCCTGTGATCTCAGCGCTTTGGGAGACCAAGGCAAGAGGATTGCCTGAGCCCAGAGGTTCAAGACCAGCCTGGGCAACTTGACGAGACCTTGTCTCTACCATAAATCAAAAAATTAGCCTTGTGTGGTGGTATGCACCTGTAGTTCCAGCTACTTGGAAGGCTGAGGTGGAAAGATCACCCGAGCCCAGCAGGTAAAGGCTGTGGTGGCCATGAGCATGCCACTACACACCATCCTGGGTGATAGAGTGAAACTTTGACTAAAAAAAAAAATTAAAAAAATAAAAATGATAATATCTCATGATTAAATTGATTTTGATTCCATGAATGCAGGGTTGATTTGTCATATAAAAATCAATGGTTCATCACCTTGTACAAATAAAAGAAAAAAAAGATCATTTAAATAAATACAGGAAAAGTATTGGCTAAAATTCAAAGCGTATTCATTATTTAAACAAACAAAAAAGACCACAGAATAGAAGAGAGGTGGGGAGCTCAGATCTACACTATATAAATCTACAATATATAAAAAGCATCTACAAATCAGTAACAAAGTCAACTCTATAGACAATTGAGCAAATGCCTTAAGCAGACACTTCACAAAAGAGGATTTCTAAGTAATAAACATGAGAAAAGGTGCCCAAGTTCACTAATCATCAGGGAAATACAAATTAAAACACAGATATATTCTGCAACGGCTAGAATGGCTAAAAGGAAAAATATCATAACAAAGATGTGAAACAACTAGAACTTTCATGCACTTCTGGTGGGAACATAGGTTGGTCTAAGTACTCCTTACATTATTTGGTGGTATCTATTAAACCTTTTAAGCATAAGAATTTCTCATGATTCAACAGTGCCCTTCCAAGATATATACCCAACAGATATACCCATGTATTTGTGCCAAAAGATAGATTAAAAATATTGTTTATTATGTGAAAGATACACAAACTGGAAGGAACCTAAATGTCAGCAGTAGAATAGATAAATAAATTGTGGTATATTTGTAGAGTGGAACACTGTAGTAATGAGATTAAACTATTGGTACTGACAAACTTAATGTTGAGTGAAAGAAACTAGAGACAAAAGAGTGCATTCTGTGTCATTCTAGTTAAATAAAGTTTTTTTTAAAAGAGGGCGGAGCTTAAGATGCCACCGACAGGTTGGAGTGTAAGAGTCTCCGTGGAGACAAGTGTTCATAAAGACTCTCTGAGTGAGTGGGTGGGTGCTGGTGGGAGCGTGGAAGTCCATCTGAGGGGCAACTCGGATGCATGCACCTGGGTCCCCCCTCTGAGGGTGACTGAAAGCCCCCACCACCCTGAGATTGGAGCATAGCCAGCAAAATCAGGCTCTGGCCCACACCATCACCTGTTGTAAAGGATCAGCTGGAGCCTCAGATCTGATCAGTGGAGAGAGAAGATCAAGAAAGTTGAAGAGGAGTCCATGTCCGGTGAGGAACTGCTGACCGCAGCCATTTCCTTTGACCCAGGACTGGGCAGAGATTTGCATTGCCCTGTCCAGCTCTCCACAGCCTCTAACTTGTTGCTGAGGTAATCTCATCAAACCAGGAGAGACAAAAGCCCCTCCCCCAAGCTGAATCAGACACAGACAACTCAGATCTGTGTGGCAGGCCTGACAGATAGCAAGCCGAGTGAACCCAGACCTGACTCACCCCCTCCCAAAGTAGGTCTGCGGCTACTGACCCAAGCTATGAGTAACCCTATCTGCCTACAATGAGAGCGGGACGCGGGGAGTGTCTAGAGATCAGAGCTGAAGGGACTTTGGAGATACAGGAAGGACCCCAGAGCCAGTCTGATTCCTTGTTTTTATTTTTATTTTTTGACTGTTTGTTTTGCTCACTTTTGTTTGCCTTTTGTTTTAGTTTTTTTTTTTTTCTCTTTCATTCTGGTTTTGATAATTTTCATACTTGCTTTGCTTTTGTTATTTTACTGATTTTTTTTTTCTTTCTTCTTTCTATTCTTTAGACTCCTTGTTTGTATAGGGGAAGAGTATATCAATAGACAGGATTTTGTTGGACTGTGTTTTGTGTGATTACCTGTATGCGCTAAGGTTTTTGTTTTGTTTTTTCTGTCTTCATGTCTCTTTTCATTTCTTAGCTGTCTGTTTTCCCCCTTATTCTTCTCTCACTTCACCTTCCTCTTGACCTCCCCCCTTCCTTCTTCCATTATTTTCCTTTTTCTTATCTCCAGGGAGCAAACCTAAACCCACCCTGGATGGACAGCTTGTAAGGCAGTGGGAAGTGGGTTCCAGGGTGCCCATTACACCTGTTGGTGGATACTGGGATCTGCAGATAGATTCTGAATCACAGCTTACCCCTCAACTAAATCTCAAAACTGCAAAAAGTACAGCCCCCAACCCACAGTCCAGCTTCAGAAGTGAACAAAGCCAGAGGATCCACATAGGGAAGAATAGGAGACTGGGCAAAAAGAAGTAAAAGCAGCCCCATCATCCCTGAAAAACAGAATTAAAGAAGGGGGGAGAGGGAGAAGTGGGAGGGGGAGGAAAATCTACACAAATGAAGAAAACCCAAAAGGATATGGGTCTCTCACAGACTTCTGGAAGGTCAGACACTGAGAAAACAGATTTTGGAATGCAAACAATGAAGAGCCCCCAGAATGATTGGTCTCAAACTACAAACCCAGATATCAAGACATTAATAGAGAGATTAAAAAGAATTAAGGAGAGACGAGGCAAATAGGAAGGAGTTGATAACTGAGATAACAGCAGTAAAGAATACTGTTAGTGAAATAAACAAACTGATAAGCATGGAAAGCAGAATTAGCTAAGTAGGTGTCAGAATCTCAGAGCTTGAGGACCAAAATATAGAACTAACTCAATCTGTCAAAAACATAGGAAAAAAACTTAAGAAGACAGAGCAAAACCTTCAAGAGATGAGCAATTACTTCAAGAGGCCAAACCTAAGAGTAATTGGACTTCCTGAGGCAGAAAGAGAGACAGAGGCTACCCTAGAGCAAACATTCCATGAAATTATTCAAGAAAACTTCCCTCATCTGATCAGTGATGTGACCATTCAAACACAAGAGATTCAGAGAGCCCCTGCAAGACAACAAGTGAGAAGACCAACTCCTAGACACATAATAGTTCATCTAAACAATGTAGGCATAAGAGGAAAAATCCTAAAGGCAACAAGAGATAAAGGTCAGACCACCTACCAAAGAAGACCAATTCAAATAGCAGCAGATTTATCTTCAGAAACACTTCAGGCTAGGAGAGCTTGGAGCCCAATCTTCAAAGTTCTCAAAGATAATTAGTTTCAACCAAGAATAGCCTACCCAGCTAAACTAAGCTTCATCAGTGAGGGAGAATTAAAATCCCAGACATTCAGTCCCTAAGAACCTATGCTGCCTCTAGACCAGCTCTACAAGAAACACTTAAGAGAGTATTAAACACAGAAGAAAGGGAAATAAGAACAACAACATTCTTCACAAGAGTGCAGGAAAAAGATTGAAAACACACATGAGTCAACCAAAAAATCAAAAGAAACAACAAACAGGAACAACAACACCTGTATAAGAACTTCATGACAGGGATAAACTCTCACATTTCAATAATTAACCTGAATGTGAATGTACTAAATGCACCACTGAAAAGGCATAGAATGGTAAAATGGATAAAATATGTTGAGGCAACAATATATTGTCTCCAAGTGACTCATCTCACCAGAAAGGATACTCACAGACTCAAAGAGGATGGGAAGCAAAATTTCAGGCAAATGGAAGACAAAAGAAACCTGGAGTTGCGATCTTGATCTCAGACAAAATACTTTTTTAGCTATTAAAAATTTAAAAGATGAAGAAGGTCACTATATAATGATAAAAGACTCAATCCATCAACAAGAAATATCCATCCTAAACATATGAATTCTCTTACTACTGCTTTCATGGCATCCCAGAGGTTTTGGATGCCATGAAAGCAGTAGTAAGAGAATTCATATTTTTACAAGCACACATAAAGAAAATGGAAAAATCACAAGTTAACAGCCTAGCAAGTCACTTAAGGAAGCTGGAAAAGCAAGACCAACAAAACCCTAACTTCAGAAGAAGAATCCAGATCACCAAAATAAAAGCCCAAATCTAGAACATAGAAGACAAAAAGATAATACAAAAAAATCAACGAAGCAAAAAGCTGGTTCTTTTAATGGATCAACAAGATCAATGGTCCCCTAGCCAAACTGATGAAGAAAAAGATAGAAAAAGTCCACATAAACTCAATCAGAAACACAAAAGATGTAGTCACAACTGACCCTGAAGAAATACAAAAGATTATCAGAGACTACTATGTAAAATTATATGGAAACAAACTTGAAAACATAAAGGAAATGGAGGACTTTCTGACATCACACACCTCCCTAGGTTGAAACAAGAAGAAATTGAGACCCTAAATAGATGAATAATAATCAAGGATGTTGATAATGTCATAAGAAAACTATCTACAAAAAAAGCCCTGGACCAGATTACTTTCCAGCAGAATTCTACAAAACATACAAGGAGGAACTGATACCAATCCTATTGAAAAGACCAGGCGATTGAGAGAGATGGACTCTCCCCAAATCATTTTATGAAGCTAACGTCACATTGATACCCAAGCCAGGTAAAGCCCCAACAAAGAAAGAGAACTACAGGCCAATATCTGTGATGAACATAGATGCTAAAATTCTCAACAAAATCCTAGCAAACCAGATTCAACAACACAAGTCAAAAATCATCCATCACGACCAAGTAGGCTTCATCCCCAGGATGCAAGTCTGGTTCAACATTCATAAGACCATAAACGCAATTAACTACATCAGCAGACATAAAAACAAAAACCACATGATTATATCATTAGATGCAGAAAAAGCTTTAGATAAAATCCGGCACCCCTTTTTGATAAAAAACCTTGAACATCTAGGCATAGGTAGAACATACTTCAAAATAGAGCAATCTACAAGAAACCCACAGCCGGCATCCTCCTAAACAAAAATTGGAACCGTTTCCCCTGAAAATTGGAACAAGACAAGGATGCCCACTCTCACCCCTCCTGTTCAGCACAGTTTTGGAAGTCCTAGCTAGAGCAATCAGAGAAGAGAAGACAATCAGGGATATCCAAATAGGAAAAGAGGAAGTCAAGTTATCTCTCTTTGCAGACGATATGATTGTATACCTTGAAAACCCAAGAGAATTTGCCAAAAAACTCCTTGCATTGATAAAGGACTTTGGCAAAGTCTTAGGGTATAAATTAAATGTGCAAAAGACAATCACATTTCTATACACCAATAATAAACAGAAACCTAAATAAAAAGCACAATTCATTCACAATAGCCACACACACACAAAAAGTTAAAATACCTTGGAATCTTCCTAACCAGAGATGTGAAAGACCTTTACAATGAAAACTACAAAATACTGCTTGAAGAAATCAAGATGACACAAACAAGTGGAAAAATATTCCATGCTCATGGATTGGAAAAATCAACATTGTTAGTTAAGATGTCCATTTTACCTAAGACAATCTACAGGTTTAATGCAATACCCATCAAATTACCAGCAACATTCTTTTCAGACCTAGAAAAAACAATACAGTAGTGCATATGGAAACATAAACATCTGAGAATAGTCAAAACAATCCTCAGCAAAAATAAAACCAAAAAAACAAGGCAGGAGGTATCACACTCCCAGACTTTTAACTTTATTATAAAGCTACAATAATCAAAACAGCCTGGTATTGGTACAAGAAAAGTCATATAGACCAATAGAATAGAATTGAGATTTCAGAAGCAAAACTTCAATTTCTCAACTAACTCATCTTCAACAAAGCCTCCACCACCCACTACTGGGGAAAGGAGAACCTATTCAGTAAGTGGCACTGGAAAAACTGACTGACCACATGCAGAAGATTGAAACAGAACCCCTACCTATCCCAAAAATTAACACAAAAATTAACTCTAAATGGATCACAGACCTAAATGTAAAACCTAAACTGTAAGAATCTTAGAAAATGCAGGAGACAATCTTATGGAAGTTGGAACTGGCAACCAATACCTGATCAAAACCCAAAGTGCCCATGCCATAAGAGATAAGATAGACAAGTGGGGCCTCATTAAATTAACAAGCTTCTGCAAAGCCAAAGAAACCATCAAGAGAGCAGGGAGGCAGCCCACAGACTGGGCTCCCAAAGTGTTGGAATTACAGGCTGAGTCTTTTTTTTTGAGTCGAATTCTCACTCGTTCACCCAGGCTGGATTCTTCAGTCTCAGCTTTCCAAGTAGCCAGAACTACAGGCACACGCCATCACAACTGGCTAATTTTTTGATTTATTGTAGACATGAGGTCTCACCAAGTTGCCCAGGCTAGTCTCAAACCCATGGGCTCAGGCAGTCCTTTCACCTTGGCCTACCAAAGTGCTGGGATTACAGGCTTGAGCCACCGCACCAGTTCCGTAAAACATCTTTAAAAAGAAAACTCAGAATTAAATTTGTTTCAGTAGAATATAGTAAGATTAATTTGTTTCTTAATTTCAAGAAAGAAACTTTTCTAGCATGCTTTGCTTTAGATTACTTAATTTCAAATAAAATGATTCTTTAAAATTTTGTTTAATAAGTAGGTATTAAACTTAAGTAGTTTATTTATTTATTTATTTTGCTTTCACAAGTCTTAACATTTCTATTGCCGTAGGGAGAGCCATACACTTAAACTGACTGTGTGTGTGCAAGTATGTGTCATAGTAACAGTGAAACATTTGGCTAAAAATTAATTATTGCAGCAAGCATTGTTATGTTTTATTTCTATGATAATTTATTGAGCATTTTTCATATATCAGGTACCATCAATGTAATATTTGCAACAACTCTCTGAGGTAGAAAAGTTTGTTATTCCTGTTGCAAATGAGAAACTCCCCAAATTCATGTAGTGACAATGCAAGAATTTTATAATAACATGCATCCTCTGAAGATTCCAAGATTAAGTGTCCTTTCTATTCTGTCTCAGATTTAGAAATACTTTTAAAGGTGTTGCCTGATGTTAATTTAAGATAGCTTAACATGCTTCAAAATAGATATGAAATTAATACTCTAATGTGTGCTAGCATACAGAGTATATAGATGAATGATGCAAAATAATGCTGATAATACTGATAGGAACTAATAAACTAATTATATATTTCCCTATTTAAAATTCTCTGATGACTTCCCTTAGTTGCTTTGCTTTGCCAATTTTGTAGTTCTGTGTTTCCTGTGCCTGAAAAGTTTTCTTGCTTTCTTTACTTATGTACCACTTGCTTCTAAACACTAAGGATAAACATCAGGGCTTTTTGAGATCATTAGTTGCTTGTTATCCAACCCTGTCTCTCCTGATCGAGTTATCCTTTTCTGTGATTCTATAATACTCAATAAATCTGTTTATGATTTTACTTATCTCCACACACTAGCACTGCTATTCTTAGGAGAACTGTCTCTTACCTCATTTTGTTTCTCTGGTATCTAGCCACATAAGTAACAAATGTATGAATGTAAGACTAAAAAGAGTTATTAGTTCAAGTAAGGTCTTGAATGTCAGACTCAAGATTGTTTGCACTTTATTTTGATATATGCTATTAGTCATTGAAAGGTTTTGAGGATAGTAAAATAGGCTATATGTACTATAGAATATGTTCAAAGGGAAAAAATGGATTTGGAAAAAGTGGTCTAGAAACTGTTGAAATAGTCCAGTTTGGCAGTGATAGAGTTTTGAGCTAGGGTGCTGTCACTGAAAACAGAAAAGAAAAAATAGGGTGTACTGATTGACTAAAATAACTTGACAACTGGTTGGATGCAGGTTGAAGGAAAAAGTGAACTGTACAGTGTCCTGTTAGGGAAGGAAAATGGCACAGAAGGAAATAAATCCAAAAAATTTCCAAAAAAATTCTTCAGTTTCAGAGAAACAGCTGGCAGTTTTTTTTTCTGTGAATTACTTAAAATCTTAAGAATAAGTTGTTCTTTTGCAGTCATATAACCTATGGTTAATAAGACATGATATTAGATCCAGTCAAGATTAAGGTCAAGAAAAATCGACTGTAACACTAATTAATGATCTAGTGTCTGTGTGTGTCTCTGCCTTTAGTTATGAAATATGTTTTTAGTGAAACTTTCATAAAGTTTATATAAACAGCAAAACATTCTTAAAATTACCTCAGAAATTATTAACAACTCTAATTTGTATAAATTCAGTAGATTTTCTAGTGGTATCTGGTAAATGGTCAAGCTGTTTGCATACAGAACATAACCCCCTTCTCCCACACCTAATTCCCACCTTTTTGGCAAGAGATTTCTGACAGGAAGAGAAGCAGTAGCCTTTTGCCACATTCTTTTCTCCACTATTTTTTTTGTGGCTGTTCCAAGTGGTAAAGGATTGAAACTGATATCTCATTTATACTTATCTAGCCATAATTTCCTTCTCTCAAGTCTTACAGCTATGCTTACAAAACTTTAGGGAAATAAAAAGTTATCCCTCTTGGAGAATGTGTTAAACATGTTTCAGTGCATTTAGAAATAAACCCTTTTCTTCTATTTAGTATGATCCAGAGCTGTCATCTCGACAGTTTGGGGTAGAACTGTCCCGTTTGACCAGTGAAGACCGAACTGTTCCTTTAGTGGTGGAAAAGCTTATAAACTACATTGAAATGCATGGACTGTATACAGAAGGGATTTACCGAAAGTCTGGCTCAACTAATAAGATCAAGGAGCTTCGACAGGGTTTAGATACAGGTAAGATAATGCCATCCAAATTATGACCAAATAACTTGTATTTAAATAGGTCGTTTCATCCTCCTAAAGTTTTCATTACAAGTTGATTCTTTACTTACAGCCAGAAGAGTGCAATCTTTTCTATAGTGCTCGTTTATATCATTTTGTGACTTTCAAAAGTCTTTGGTTTTATGTGGTCAATTCAGCAAACATATATTGAGTGTATCATTTGTACTGGTGAAAGATCTCATTTAATCTTTTTACTAATTTGATAAGATCGTGATACCTCTAATTTACAAGGAAGAAAACTCAGGTACAGGAAAATTAAGTAACGAGCTGTTGATAATGCAAGGCACTGTGCTAGTGATTTTATAATAATCTTCATAACAATCCTGTGAATTAGGGATATTATTATCCCTATTTACAGATAGAGGGACTGAGGCTTATAGAGGATCTTGCCCAAAGACTCATCACCAGTAAGTGGCCAAGTTGGGATTTAACCCCAGAGCTTCTGAATTCATAATCTCAGCTATTTCCCATTTCTCTTTATTATTCTGACTCCAAGCGGTGTTCTTTCCAGTGCATCTTCTTGCCTACCTCCACACTGATAATGTAGCTACTTAATCTCATCATTGGCGAGTTGAGCACATGTCTGTGTAGAGCTCTACTGTCAGTCCTGGAATTTAGACAGTAGTTTCACTTTCTTTCATTCTCAACTTCTACTCTTCACCACTGCTGGGAAGGAATAGATCTTTCTGAACCAAACTTAATGCAAAGCTTGTCTTTGTGTGGTCAAGGACTTATCCACAATGCTGTTTTTTTTATGAGCAAATCAGTGAGAAATCTATTTGTGTGGAACTAATAGCAGAAAATGACTGGGAAAACTCAAGCAGGGGTTTCTGCCTATCAAAGACTGACTTGGGTTACTCCAGTTTATAGGCAACTGCTAACTTTATCTCTTTTACCTTGGAGCAACACAAGTGAATATCATTCATCCTGTATCCTTCCAATCATCTGCTCTGTATAACCTTAGGGAGTTTATAAGTGAAAGGTGTTTCCATTACATTTCCTAAGCTCAATTATCAACTGTCCTTTCATCTCTAAGAATGACTTAAAATCAGCATTACTTTTAGAAAATGTCCTCTGTGCTTATTTTTTCACTTGTCTTCTAAACCATTGCTATGAAGTATGGTCTGTGGGCAAATTCACAACAAGGTAGGTACAGAAATGGAGAGTGGGCATTTAGAAACATTTATAGCAGTTTAGCAATGCTTCAACATCTAAATGTGATCTTTCATTTTACACATGTCAGTCTGTAACAGATCTGATAAACAAAGACAAATAAGAACCATTCCTAGTCAGGCTCAGTGACTCAGACTGTAATCCCGTGCTTTGGGAGGCTGAGGTGAGTGGATTGCCTGAGCCCGCAAGTTTGAGACCTGCCTGGGCAACTTGGTGAGACTTCATCTCTACAATAAATCAAAAAATTAGCTGGGCATGGTAGCATGCACCTGTAGTTCCAG
>NW_007249349.1:650051-658721 GCF_000164805.1 Carlito syrichta | reverse complement strand
AAAAAAAAAAAAAAAAAAAGAACCGTTCCTTTACCAAAGTGAAAGCACTGTTCTAAAACATGGAATTTAGATTGTAGAAGATAGAAGTTAGTCAATTTGACTGAGAAACATGAAGGCTTCCTTTTAAGTAATGGTTTCTAAATGAGTTTCTAAAGTGAATCATTTGAATTGTTTTGCATGTTTTGGCTTTGCTGTCTAACTCTTATCTCTAAATAGATGCTGAGAGTGTCAATCTAGATGACTATAATATACACGTCATTGCAAGTGTATTCAAACAGTGGCTTCGAGATTTGCCCAATCCACTCATGACCTTTGAACTCTATGAGGAATTTCTTCGAGCTATGGGTAAGCACAGACTTCCTGGGTTACAGGGAAAGCCTACATTTGGGAAAGGAATACCATGTTCAGTGTAGATTATTAATCTATCCTCTAGGGGGTTATTCCTTATGATCCAAAGTTAAGCTTTTGACAGTCAGTACAAAACTGCCAGTGTACTGCCACCTATTCAAATGTTGGCTTTTTAGAGACTCATTAAAATGTCAGTGTCCTAAAAGTTTTCTGAGTAAGCCACTTTGTTGCTTCTTACAAAGAGATTGAAAGACTAGGGTTATAAAACAGATTAAAATATTATATCGGAGATTGATGGGTAGACTTACGTTTATTTAAATTGTGAATCTAGACAAGAACTCTGTGTAAAGCTGACTTTTTTATGTCAGGCCTAACAGGTTTTGGAGTTAAGTTTCTCAGTGCTACAGGTATATAGGATTTTGGAGAAGCCCTGCCTAATACTAGTATTAGGCTGTATACATTTATAAATTTATGAAGGATTTATAAATTATGTGACAATTGGGTGATTTTAATGGAAAACCAGTCTGCCAGATCATGACTGAAAAACTAGAGCATCTCTCTCCCCTTGCTGTAAGTAAGGATTACTGGGATGTAGATGACAACTCAAGTGATGCTTACAAATACAAAGATCTGCAAAGGTTAAGTAGTTACCATGAGTTGTTCTTCTGCCAAACAGGTGCGACTACCTTACCTAAAACACTAGAGCCAGCCTCCCTTACTATGTGGTATTTGTCCAGGAGGAAGATAAAGCATGTAAGAGAGGATATTCAGTCGTATTTGCTGATCTTACTGTTTTTAGGCCTTCAAGAGAGGAAGGAGACAATCCGTGGTGTATACTCTGTGATTGACCAGCTCTCCCGAACTCATCTCAATACACTGGAACGCCTCATCTTTCATCTAGTCAGGTAGCCTCAGGAAGCATGAGAATGCTTAGTATTTTTCTCTTGCGTAATTCTAAATAAAAGAACTTTTCCATTCAGAAAACTGACAACTCTTTATATTTTTTCTTGTGTTTATGAAGTCAGTGTCTCAAGCAAGTGGCTAGAATTCCTTGGAGCAGAAATCCCCAGCTGAGTTGCACTGCATGGCAGGTGCTTCTCTGCCCTTATTTGAGCCATGTATAAGCTTCAGCCTCATGGTGGCACTGCATAGCTAGGCCTGTTTTCTAATTCTTGAACTAGACAGGTTGTATATCTGTTGACGTAACCTAATTCATAGAGGGACTCGGCTCAAGCTCAGGAATTAATTGACCAAAGAGGCGTGAGAAGTAGTCTCTCTTCCCCTGTGTGTAAATATCAGAAATAGTTGAGAAGATGTCAACTTTCTTGGTTAGGTGTCTTACATAACTTCTAAAAATACCTTAAAGCCTCTACTCTGCATTTTTTAGACATGTTCATCTAGTGATGTTGGCCTTGAGCAGTGGGTCACAAATGTCCCTGAGTAAGCTATCTGCTGACCTTGACTGCTTCCAGAAAGTAACAGCGAAAGCACATTTTCCAAAGGCAAAGAAACAACTCTGGGAAAAGTCTGCAGTTCCTTAAACTGACATGGATATCCTTCCAGTACTATGCAGTTGATGTTACATTGCCTTCTTTCACTCATCTCTTCTGCCCATTTTTCTTTTTTTAAAAAACAAATCTGAGTTTTTTAAAATTTTTTTATTTTTGGTTTGTTTTGTTTTTGAGTTGGAGTCTCACGCTGTCACCCAGGCTAGAGTGCAGTGGCACACTCACGGCCACCCCAGCGTCAACCTGCTGGGCTCCGGCAAGCCATCCACCTCAGCCTTCCCAGTAGCCAGAACTACAGGCATGCACTACCATGCCCAGCTAATTTTTGATTTATTGTAGAGACGATGTCTGGTCAAGTTGCCCAGGCTGGTCTCAAACCCGCAGGTTCAGGCAATCCACTCACCTCAACCTTCCAAAGTGCTGGGATTACAGGCTGAGCCACTGAGGCTGGCCCTACCTTTCTACTATTCCCCCTTTTTGAATCCCCTTTTCATTTGTTTTTTGTTTTCTTTTGTTCCTTAGGATTGCTCTACAGGAAGATACTAATCGAATGTCAGCTAATGCTTTGGCCATTGTGTTTGCACCCTGCATTCTCCGCTGCCCTGACACCACTGACCCACTGCAAAGTGTACAGGACATCAGTAAGACTACCACGTAAGCTTTGCAAGACCTCAGGGACTTCTGATTGACTTGGTGTAGTCATTTTATCTAGATATTAAACACAGTGGATGGTTTCATAAGTTCAGGTGTTTTTAGGAAAATTGTTGGTCACTGTTGGGTTTTCTTATGCCGATGAATGGAAGTTAGATTTAATTCAGCTTTCATTTTAAAGGGTCTTATTTTTTAAATCTGACTTTTCTTTAGGACTGCTTATAGATTCTAAATAGATTTTAAAATTCCATTGTACCAAATTATGTATACTTTATATCTTCCTATAGTCTAGTCTAACTGTGGTCTTACAGCTCTGATTCCCCTTGGGTTTTGGTTGGGAGGGGGATTATTTGTTTGTTTGTGTCAGGGTCTCACTTTGTCACCCAGGCTGCAGTGCAGTGACATAATCACGATGATCACTGCTTACAGCAGTCTCGACCTCCTGAGTTCAGGCAATCCTTGCACCTGAATATCCTGAGTAGCTGGGACTACAGTCACATGCCACCATGCCCAGCTAATTTTTTTATTTTTTTGTAGAAATGAGATTTTGCTCTGTTGCCCAGGCTGGATTTGAACTCAAGACTCAAGCAATCCACACATCTCAGCCTTTCAAAGTGCTGGGATTATAGGCGTGAGCCACTGTGCCTGATCCCTTTGGTCTTAATACTTTAATATTTCTGTATTTCACCCTGGACTTAATTTTTTAGCTCTCTGCTTTCTTTATTCTCTTCTACATTCTTAATCTTGACTGCAAGAGGAACCTTAAAAAAAAATCAGTGTTTGGATCCCATCTTCAGAGTTTGATTTAATTGGTCTGGGATGTAGCCTCGGCATTGAGATTTGTAACCACTCTTCAGGTGGTTTCTGAAGTGCAGCCAAAGCTGTGAACCACCATTCAAAACCTTGACTGAGTTTATAAAGTAAAGGATGTTAATTTTTCCTTCATTCTTCAACTGTCTGTCACACATGGCTGAAAAACAGTCTGTGGATGCTATATTTTATTTGATTTACTTCAGCTCTTAACAGTTTTCTCTCTTTTCTCTTATTTCAGCTGTGTGGAGCTGATTGTTGTGGAACAAATGAATAAATATAAGGCTCGTCTCAAAGATATTAGTAGCCTGGAATTTGCTGAGAATAAGGCAAAGACCAGGCTGTCTCTAATTCGTAGATCAATGGTAAGATATAAGACGTGGAATCACAGGGAGAATTGGGGACCTTCTTGGGCTTTTAAATGTGCATTTGTGGTGTATAGTAGGATATAAGTAAAAAAAAAATCACCAAATCTCAGGGTGCTTTAGATGCCTCATGTTTAATCTACTAGCTCTCCTTAGTTGTATGTACAGAATACATGTGATTGAATGTGTAGAATTTTTCAAATCAAGTATTTGGGTAAAATGTTGGTGGCTTAACAATCTTCCCTGTTTTCTTTTCATGTCTTTTCTATGAAAACATATCTGTCCTAATATTTTTCTTTGCTTTCTTCCACCGTCTGTTCCCACTTTCAACCATGTACTTTTGGTGGTCCTGCCAACACTCCGGGGTGTAGAGAACTTAATCATTTGCAGTTGAATTTGAACTGAATCATTTGGTTCTTAAGGAAATGGGATTCCATCTGAGTCTACTATTATCAAATAAATTTCTTTAAGGTTTTAGTATTTGGAAAAATCTATTTAATATCTTTCTCTGCAACCAGTGACCTATGTATAGATAACTCCAGTTCTCAATGACCAATAATTAATAGGGTTAGAGTAACCGGAGAACTACAGCTGCATTAAAGCTTAATTATTGCTACCCTTCCTCTCAGTTTTAAAATAACATTATAGTAATCAGCACCCATTTCAGATCTCCAGTAAATTTCTAAAGAGAAGTAGGCTTCTCCATCGTCATGCCTATACTTTTCCAGGGGCCCAGCAATACTTCCTCCATATCTTCACAGTTTATGCTTAGATTAGCAGTAAAATAACTCTGTTTCTTTCTTTACTATTTAAACTACCTGGCACAGAATAAGTGCTCAATAAAGGTCTGTTGATCAAATTAGTGAAAGGTATTCTCTAAAAACAAACATAAGCAAAGCAGTAAATGTATTAAATAAATCCCATTATAAGGTACTGTCTAAATCTTTTCCCAGATATTGAAATTAGAAATCCCATTTAAAGTTAAACTTTTCTGTACTGTGAATTTTCAGGAAATTGGACCTGAGAGGTCCAATTTAGTAGCAGCCATCCAGATAGGAAGAGGAAAGACTTTTGCTATAGAGCTACTTTTCGAAGCAGATAGACAAGCTATGCTTTTTTGCCAATGCTGCAGAAGATGGATGTATTCAGTCCATTGAAAGATTAAACTTTCTCTTCTAATGGGGCAATGACGTGTGCATTCTAACCTTCTGCTTTCCTTTTCATGTCCCTCCTAATCCAGAAACCTGTACTAATTGCAGTTAGATTTATGAGCATTACCCGCAGTTCAGTCTCGGTATGTATTAATAATGTAATGTGTCACAGCCACTCTACATTATTGTCTCTCATTCATCCAGAAATTGTTCCACTCCGTCTGTCATTCATGCCTGTCCATCCTCCATATTCAGTCCCAATTCAAGTACCACTTCTTGACCAGCTTTCACTTACTTTTTTCTTAATCTCTTTCTTTAGATCCTTCATTTTTTTTCCTCTGTATTGTGCAGTTGAATAGCATCCATTTAAAATATAATGGCTTTTCCTCTTTGTCTGATAAGCCTTCTTTGGATTTCTTCTTTAGTTGAAATCATTAAAAGATGAAAGTTTAAAGCATTGAGGTATCAAATTAATTTCTGCTTTATGAGCTTTGTTCTCAGCAATCTCCTCTACTTTATTATTTAAACTATTTATTACCATTTTTATCATCTCCCATCATTAGTAATGCTTATCTGTCAGTTCATATTTGTGACTTTGATGGTGTCCTCCCAGATATAGAAATATGGTTCTTTTATCTACTAAGGATTTTTACAAACAGGAGTGAACATACTGATGGACTGGTTCTAGACTTAAATAGCATAGTATAAGAGAGCTCATACCAGGATCTCATTCCTGGTGCCCTTCTTCAATTTCCTTGATTATACAAAAAAGGACTGGAGGGATGGATGGAAGGCTAAGAATACTAATCTATGTGGAACTAATTTCAGACGCTCTCCATCCATGCATAACCATTTCATTAAGAAGCCTTAGCTTGTTGCAGTGTAAGTACAAATCAGTTTTGCTTTTTGTCTATAATTACCTCTCAACTCTACCATGTCAGACTTCCCTTTCCTACTGGATATCAACTATCTTAACAGCATCTTGCCACCATTCCATAGCTTTCAAACATTCTAATCTCATTCCAGTATTTAAGACTCAGTTCTCTTCATATTAAAATTTCAGTCATAGTTTTAATCCAGTGCTCTTTTCACTTCTTTCTCGAGCAGACTAGACCTTATTCTGGGGCTTAAAATACTGGGAGTAGGTGGGTAATTTCTGTTTGTCACGTACTTCTGCCCTCCCTCTTTCTTGACCTTTTCTCCCTGTGTTGTTGAGACTACAAGGAGTGGTAGGGGAGGCAGAATTCTGCATGATATCCTAGTGTTGAGGGCACGGTCCTCTTTCTTGCTTGTCCAACAATGCTGTTCAGTCAGTCATTCAGGATAAGTGAAGGTGAGTCGTAGCTCCAATTTACCCTGTTGATAATGAGCTAGGTCCTGTCTCATTTCTGTAGGCATTGGCAATCCCTTAAAGATTTGATTACATCTTCTGGCTAAACACTGGCTATTGGCATGTATACCATGTGGGAAGCTGTCAATCTCACAGGATAGTTACAAGTTTTCCAAAATTCTAATATTTGCTTGAAAGCTTGAAATCTTACCAAAACAAATGTGGTCATTCATTTCACTTGAAATAACAGATTTTCTTCATAGAGTATCAAAGAAAATGTATACCACATACCCAAGCGGAATAATCATACTTTGTCAACTATTATAAATTTTGTTTCATGAATAAAGCAGCCAGTTTAAGTTGCAATCAAACAATTGCACAAATTGTTTACATTGTGTCTTGAGATAGCCATGAGCATGTGTTCCTTGAGAAAACCACAAGTATGTAGCAGAGGTGCTTTATGTGTTCTTTCTGTTTCATCATACAGAAAATAAAAAATAGTGGATTTGATGACTAAGAATTAATAAAAATAATTGTACTACTGTTTTAAACTTGTAAATGCATGGTAGTAAAGTATGGGATGTCTACTGGTAGAGTTTGGTACCATTACTTTGATTCATGTAAAAGTGCTGGCAGTTGTACCCAATTAGTACAAATGTCAACATGTGAAAAAGGCAAGTAGCATCTTAGTATAATTTTGAAAATAGTTTTGACATTGCAGACTCTTTGAAATGGTCTTGGGGACGTCACCACATCCCCACCAGGCAACTATAGACTTCTGAGAACTACTGCACTACAATATGTCTCATATTACCACCTCACTGCACTGTACAGAAATGTTTGCTGGGAGTAATTCCTTTTCACATGCAAGGTATAAATACAAACATAAGTACTGGCTATGTTTAAAGTGCTTACTAATCTTCATTATCTGGTGAACCATAACTGCAGGCATTGAGATATGATTTTTGAATAAGCCTGGATACCTGATTATAATACCATGCAAAACAACCAGTCTTCTCAAAAAACCGATGAAGGATCTCTCCTCACCAGGAAGATAGGCTCCTTGGGAAGTGGTCTGATAATTTAATTCCTTCCTATTTTTGTGACTTAAAAGATACTCAACAGTGATCTTCTATCTTGGCCCAAAGTGCTATTTTTGGGTAAAATTTCTTCATGAGGATTCTGAGTTTGTGTTATAACTAGTCATATACAGCTCTGTCTAGATGGTGCACAGTTCCTCCTCTTTATGCATTCAATCCACAGGCAGACCTTATTTACATGTGCTTTCTTTGGGTCTTCATAAAGTGTCATGGCTCCCTGCATGAGGGTAATGTCTGTGTTTTTCTAACTAGTCATCAGGTTTCTTTAGGGTGGTGCAATCTATTCATTCATTACCACCATGAGTCTCTCTTTAACTTCACCACTGTTCAACTATGGAAGCTTACTTTGATTTATAGTATTGAATTTCTTTGTGCCCATCAGGCATGCCTTGATGTTCCTTCCTGCATCCTTTCTTCATCATGAGCCTTAGAGCATATTCAGAAGACATCAAAGGTCTCCTCATAGGTCTTATTCATTTTAATACTGTGGTGTAGCTCCTACTCATCTTCATTGTTATTTCCTTAAGCCTTAGGAAGAAATGGCAATGTTAGGCCCAGCTGAGGATTTCTTTGAATCAGATGTCACTTAGATCCCCTATGTTAAAGCATTTGACACCCAACATTTTTGTTACATTCTGGGAAACCTGTTATGGACTTGTCTGACAGAATTCTGACCCAAATCAAATAGTTAAGACTGCCTGTATCAGAATATCATCCTTAGGAAAAGTACACAATAGAATTATATAATAGGCTCCCTTAGATAAAGAATGGCACATCTACATGATTAGGTGATTGAATTTGTGGATGTTAGAAAGCATGTCCCAAAATGAGGAAGGGAGAGATGGGTCAGACATTACTATGTGCCATATATGGTGAGAGTTCTAAGGAAGAAATATTTAATTCTGCCGGGAAGTGCAGGGGAGGGCTGCAGAAGTGACATGTGAGCTAGATTTTAAAGGATGAATTTGAATTAGTCTGATGGGAAAAGACCTGGTAGTACAAAGTATACAAGATTTAATTCTGAAAAAAGCTATGTAGCTCACAGTCCCTAGAAACTTGGAAATTTAATTGTGCAGAAAGCAAACCTTAAGTTAAGGTTTTGTGTTGAAACCTTTGTGTTGAAAACATACTAAAACCATTGAAGAGAAAGCCAGGACTCACAGGGTCTCATATTATGGGTAGTTTAGTGCTTAATGTACGTTTTGGTGCTATATTATATCTTATTTTTAAATGCATAATAGGGAATAAGAGCTGATGTTAGTTACTATTTTTCAACTATAAGATAATTTTCTCAGCCGGGCTCGGTGGCTCAGCCTGTAATCCCGCGCCTTTGGGAGGCTGAGGTGAGTGGATTGCCTGAGCCCACGGGTTCGAGACCCGCCTGGGCAGCGAGACCTCATCTCTACA
>NW_007249349.1:633680-649899 GCF_000164805.1 Carlito syrichta | reverse complement strand
TAGGCGGAAGGATCACCGGAGCCCAGCAGGTCGAGGCTGCGGTGGCCAGAAGCAGCCACTGCACTCCAGTCTGGGCGACAGAGTGAGACTCCAACTCAACAAAACAAAACAAAACAAAAAACAAACAAACAAAAAAATAAATAAATAATTTTCTCCTAGTTTTCTTTAAGGTTCTCAATAAGTAATTGAAAAGGATACTAAGATTGCTGGGCAGACTATTGGTATGAAATGGGAATATTACTTCTATCCACAGAATGTCCTAATGATTAGGCAATAATTGGTACCAGAAAAAGATTGTTTAAAGTGAATCTACAGCCTGGGCAACATAGCGAGCCCTCATTTCTACAAAAAATTCAAAAAATTAACCAGGTGTGGTAGTGCACACCTGTAGTCCCAGCTGCTCAGGAGGCTGAGGAAGGAGGATTACCTGAGCCCAAAAGGTCGAGACTGTGTGAGCCATGATAGTGTCACTGTACTCCAGCCTGGGTGACAGAGTGAGACCCCAACTCAAAAAATAAAATAAAGTGAATCTACTTCAGTAGCATAATTACTGGTTGATCTAATGTGGATACATGGAACTCTACCCACAAAGCAAGAATGGACTATCTTGGGCTTCCGGTGGAATATTCTCAAAATTAGGCCACAACACTTCATTGGTATTGGTGATGTTCTAATTCTTAATCTGGGTGGTGCTATTCAGGTGCTTGTTTTACTATTTTTGAGACTCTATGTTTAAGTTTTATATTATCTTTAATTTTTAAGTGTTTCATAATAAAAATTTTAAAATAATAAAACATCTGGGGGAAAAAGTCAAGCCACAAGAAGAATGAAAAATCTCAAAGGCAAAAAAGAAACCTAAACTAAAATTATTGTGAAAAATTACCGTGAAAACACTACATATCTGAATCTGTGGGATATATGACTAAAGCAGTAATCAGAGAAATTTTTATTCCCTTAAAAAACCTATAAACAAGAAAACTTAGAATAAGCAGCTAAATAAAAAAGTTAGAAATACAATAACAAAATAAATTTAAGGAAAGCAAAAGGAAGGAAATAATGAAGTTCAAAGCAGGAAATAAATGAGAAAATAACAAAATGATGAAACTAAAAAAATGTTGGTTCTTTGAGAAGCATAATTACTAAGTTAAAATGGAAATAGTACAAATTCCCAAATAAGAAATAAGGCATTATCAATAATGGTGAAAATTAAGTCATATAAAAGACTACTGTTGTATTAGTTACATATTGCTATATAACAAACTGTCCAAAAGCTTAATGACTTAAAATAACAATAAAGATTATTATCTCATATAGTTTTTATGGGTCAGGAATTCAGGAGCAGCTTATCTAAATGGTTCTGGCATGGTCTCTTATGAGCTTATAGTCAGCTTGTTGTCCAAGACTAGAGTTATTTGAAGGCTTGACTTGGGCTACACAATTTGCTTTCAGAATGATTTATTAATATTGCTGGCTTGTTACTGCTTGCTGTTGGCAGGAGACCTTAGTTCCTCACCATATGGACCTCTCCATAGGGCTACTTGAGTGACCTAAAGACACGGTGGCTGGCTTTTTCCAGAGCAAGTGAGCCAGGAGAAAACAAGGTAGAAGCTCACAGTGTCTTCTATTCTCAGAAGACATACATTGTTACTTCTTACACAGGCCACCCCTACTCCATATGGGAAAGTAGCATGCAAGGATGCAGATACCAAGAGATGAGAATGATCAGGAGCCTCTTGTGGGATGGCAACTTTGTTTACCTCAAAAAAATATGAAGTTCTATAGGAAAGTATACTTTACTAAAACTGCCTCCAGAAGAAAGAATTTAAACAGATCAGTTGAAGAGATTGAAAAGTTGTCTAAGCACTTCCTCCCATAAGAATACCAGACATAAACAGTTTCACAGAGAAATTTTACCAACTCTTTAAAGACATAATTACAATATACTTAAGGTGTTCCCAAAGCAGAGTAAACAGATCTTCTTTTATGAAAATAGTCTAGCATTGATCACAGCCCACACCCAAAAAAAGAAAGCAAGCTAATAAAAAACTACATATTAAAGGCAAAGCTTGGACTGTGGACTAAACTTTTGGCTTTAAATCTCAACTTTAGTTTACTAGCTGTTGTGAGTGGGCAAATTATTTAATCTCCATACCTCAGTTTTCTTAGCAATAAATTGGCAAATAGTAACAAACTCAAAGGATTAAATGAGTTAATAATTGTAAAACCATAAGAGCAGTATTTGTTGTCGTGAAATATATATACACACACACAAACACTATACAAATAAAGCACTTAATATATAAATGTAGAACTGTCTCACCTATGAATATTAATCAAAAAATTCTAACTTTAAATACCAATAAGCAGAATTCAGTAACCCATAAACAGAAACTTTGACCTAGGAGGATTTAACCTAGGAATGCAAGGATGATTCCATATTAGGATGTCTATTAATGTAATTCACTGTGTTTGTTAATCTGTGGAGAAAAATCATATTAGCCTCATAGATACTTAAAAGGCATTTAATATAACTATATAGGTATTCTTTTTAAAAACATTCTTATTAAAATAGAATATCTGCCAGGCTTGGTAGCTCAGCCTGTAATCCCAGCGCTTTGGGAGGCTGAGGTGAGTGGATTGCCTGAGTCCGCGGTTTTGAGACCTGCCTGGGCAACTTGGCAAGACCTCATCTCTACAATCAATCAAAAACTAGCCGGGCGTGGTAGTCCATGCCTGTAATTCTGGCTACTTGGAAGGCTGAGGTGGAAGGATCAGCGGAGCCCAGAGGTCGAGGCTGCGGTGGCCAGGAGTGTGCCACTGCACTCCAGTCTGGGTGACAGAATGAAACTCCAACTCAAAAAAAAAAAAAAAAAAAAGAATATCTATAATTCTTTAGCATGATAAAAATCGATAACCCAAAAATCAGTATCTTGCTTAATTAATATGGGAGTACTGGAAGTGTGGTAATTAAAATCAGGAAAAGGCAAGGATATCTATTATCCCCATCGTTATTTGACATTGATCTGTAGGTACTAGCTAATGAAACTAGATAAGAAAAAGGAATTCAAAATACAAAATTTAAAAAAAGACATAAAAATTATCACTATTTCCATGCAAAATTAAAGAAAATAAAAAACTAAAAAATTATGAAAGATTGTAAGAATTTAATAGAGTGGGTACAATGAATAGTTAAGAATTTTTATATATATAAACAACCAGTTAGATAATATAATGGAAGAAAAAAATACCCATTTGTATAGTATGCGCATGTTTCTCTCTATCTCTCTCTCTCTCTCTCTCTCTCTGTCTCTCTCTCTCTCTCTCTCTCTCTCTCTGTCTCTCTCTCTCTCTGTCTCTCTCTCTCTCTGTCTCTCTCAAAACAGCAACATAAAATAACAAGGAATACACTTAACAAGAAATGTGGAAGATTTATATAAAGAAAGCTTTAAAACCTCAACTGTTACAAAAGAAGACATGAACAAATGCATTTGGAAAGGAAGTCTAAATTTTATAAAGATGTCAGTTCTTCTTCAACTATTTATGTATTGTTTCAACGCCTGCTAAGGAGGGAGAGAGGATTTTTTTTAAGGCTCAGTCAAACTTTCAGACTCATAAGTATAATACTGTTAGCCACACTTGGCATCAGACTCACTTAGGATGTGGGACGGGAAGCACATAATGACAGCAGACATCATGAAATCGTCCTCTTCTGGGGCTCCTTGCAACAGTCCATGCTGCCACAAACCACTAGGGAGTTATATTTGGCCTCAAGTCACAACTCAGATACAGTGAATAACAATCTACATGCAATGGATGAATCATTCTGCCTTAGTTTTATGTCCTGTGCAGGAATCAATATTTCTTGTAAAATTCCATAGATATAGTTTTTAGGGTCTCTGCAAAGGGATATGTCCAATTATAATAGACTACATTCAGAGAAGTCCAAATATATGACTTCATACTGGATATTTACAATTTACTTACCTTTTCTTCTCCAGATGCAGTTTACCAGTCAGGATAACTTTTTCCAGAAGTGATGTCACCTAGTAACATCATTTGCATTCTACCTTTATCAGGTTCCCAGGGGTCCTGAGCTAGAACATTGACCAAAGATCAGTTCTCGTACAGATAAGGAAAGAGTTTCATAAGCTTTACCTACAAATGTGATCTAAATGGAAATTGCAAAAGAACATTGTGGGTACCTTTACAGGTTGAAACTAAAGTTTATAGGAAGAAAATAAAGAAGCAGGGTAACTAGGAAAATCCTTTTAAAAAATAGTAATAAAGGATTATTAAAATGTTAAAGTGAGTGTCATTTCAAGGGTCTAGCATTTAATAAATGATGGGGGAAAAATAAATAGTCATGTGGGGAAGGAAAAAAAAATCACATTAATCAAGGACTAAAAATACAAAATAAAAGTACTAGAAGTCCAGGTCAGCCAGTCTTCCTCTGCATAGGTTCCCACTGCCTCTCAAGCATCCTACCTCTCTACCTTAACACTGCCAGAATACCCCAGAAATTCAGCTTGGCTAAAAAGGCCATTGAGAAAGAGCAAAATGGGAAGTCAGCAAAGTTATTGGCTAAACCTCTTCCTGCCAAAGTTGAAATCTACCTATGAAAGGTGGCAGAAGAGAATAAATCTTTAGGGGGGGAAATACAAACAAAAAGAGAAAAGGAGAGCAAAAGAAAAAGAGACCAGAAGTGGCTAACCAGGAAGCTAAAGAACACTTACCTTCGGAAAATAGAAGCTCAAATCAAGCAGGAAAGAAAGAAATTGAGTGTGATTAAATTCATCTCTTTTGTCAAGTCAGTGGTTCCAGTATCTCACTTGCACAATTCAGAAAAATTGTTTTAAATCAACTATCTTATAAATGTAACTTTTTAGAGCTCTAAAAACACAGTTTTTTGGCTGGGTCCAGTGGCTCACACCTGTAATCCTAGCACTTTGGGAGTACAAGGCAAGAGGATTGATTACTGGAGTCCAAGAGTTCCAGACCAGCCTGGACAACATAACAAGACCTCATCTCTATAAAAAATAAAAGCAAATTAGCTGAGTGTGGTAATGTGCATCTGTAGTCCCAGCTACCCAAGAGATTGAGGTGGAATGATCTCATGAGCCCAGGAGCTTGAGACTGCGGTGAGCTGTGATTATTGTGCCACTGCACTCCAGCCTAGGTGACAGAGTAAGATACCAATTCAAAAAATAAATGTTTTTGAGAAGAGAATCCTACCTCCTATCATTTTGAAGGAGTGAAATTAAGTGCTTGTTTATTTTTCTGTACAAACTGAGAAGAATTAGTTCTCTGTAGGCATAATAATGTCTTAAGTTGCTCCCTGATCATGGCTGTCTCTCAAAATTGTGCTTTATCTGTGACATTTTTGATAGTAGTAGTCTGTTTCTCATCACTTTGTTAATGTGCTGTGAAGGATTGTAAGTCCGAATATTGTGTTTAATACTAAATTGTGAATTAGTATGATTTTAGACCTAATGCTTATCAACATTTGAAGGTAATTATAATTGATATTCTCATTTTAGAAACAGGTTGCCTCCAAAGTTTAGGACAGAAAGTCACTGGAATAACTGTTCAGAAAAAGGATTACAATATGGCTTTATATTTTTTCATTACTTGGCATTGAGTACAGGCCAGGCTCAGTGACTTAGCCTGTAATCCCAGCACTTTGGGAGCCCACGGGTTCGAAACCACCCTGGACAACTTGGCACGACCTCATCTCTACAATAAATCAAAAATTAGCAAGGCATGGTAGCACACGTCTGTAGTTATGGCAGCTTTGAAAGCTGAGGTGGAAGGATCGCTGGAGCCCAGCAGGTCGACGCTGGGGTGGCTGTGAGCGTGCCACAGTACTCCAGCCTGGGCGACGGAGTAAGACTACAACTCAAAAAAAAAAAAAAAAAAGAACGGAGTGCAAATTATTCATGTAGTCTGATCAATCAAGACTAATAAAATTTCTATTATAATAGAAATATATATTATAATCTTGGTTGTAGAGAAGACTTTTTTATTATACAAAAGCATTGAAAAAAAGGTTAAAAGATACAATATAAAAGTCAAATATTATTGCATGACAAAAATGACCATAAGCAAAGTAAAAGAGAAATGACACATCATAAGAAAATATCTCAGAGGCTTATTTTCTTGGATAAATAAGGAGAATCTCCTATAAATAAGTAGGATACAGATTAGCTACTCAGTGAAAAATGAACCACATCTAAAAGTGTTATCCACAGATCCTTTTCAGGGAGACCCACATAGTCAAATTTGTAAGAATGCCCAGAAAATACTTGCCTTTTTCACTGTGTGACATTTACACTGGTTATAGAAAACCCATTATGGATAAAACTACTGCAGGGGAATATGCTGTGAACATTGATCTGAAAAACACACTTTATGCTTGAATAAACAAATTTATGCTTAAAGCAAAGGACACTCTTTCAGGAAACTACTGTTAATAATTTGATGTAGGGCAACCCCTTCAGGTCCCCTCCCACTGTAGGAGCTTTCCTGTCCTCTCAATAAATCCTGCTTTCAAAAAATAATAATAATAATAATTTGATATATTTGCAAATAGTTTTACTAGTCACTGTTAAAAACCTATGGTATAGGAGTTTATGTACCATTGTAAACACAATATTAGTATTTTCTTTTGTTTCTAAAAGTGCTATGTAATCAACTTTTCAAAAATTACTTTCATTGATCTTTGTAAGAGAACTCTGGGCTGTAAGAGGTTTCAACTTTTTTTCATCTTTGTTTAATGCTTCTTAAAAGAGATCAGATCTGTTGAACTTGTTAGATTTTTCTTCAGCTCTATTAAGTAATTTTTAGCTAATCTATGAGGAAGTACTCAGGTGACTAGGTGAGAGTGTGAATACTAAACAAAGACAACTGTTATTGAATTACTGGAAAGCAGATCCTAGGAATAAACTCAGACTTTTCAAACTTCTCGAGGCTTTTATATCACAATAAGTTTTAGTTATTTTATTTGCCTTCATTATAAATAGTCAAAATCAAATGGAATGGGATGATGTCTGAGCTTTTATAATACGATTCTGACCCATCATATTGGATTGTAGCACTGTGTTGACGCTAACTCCAAACCCCATTCTCTGCCTCCATTCCACAGTGCCATCTTCTGAGTCATCCTTTGTTAAATTTGCAGACTGATCTTCTGTTTTGAAGCTGGTTTTTGCCAGTTTTTACTTCTTGGTCTTAGAACTAAAAGTGAAATAGCAATCTTGTAATCCTGCTGCTCTCATCCCATTTTGCGAGTTTTAGCTTGGGATGCCTTGGCCTGAATGCCCTTAGAACTACCCACAGCTCTCACCTCAGCTCTCACCTTAGCACCTGCTCTGGGTCAACAGTTTCTGATTTGAGCCAGCAGCATTCTTCACAAAAATCACTTCATAATTTTGTCAATTTAATGTCATATGATTTTCAAAGGATGCCAGTATACTTTTGTAAATAACTAACTTTGAAAAGGAACTCTTAAAATATCTTCTATTGTGAAATACAACACATATAGAAAAGCACAGAAACATAAATATACAACTTAATGAATTATTATAAGTGAGCATCCACATACCACCCCAGCTGAAGAAATAGGACATTGCCAGCACTCCCAGAAGCTCTCTTCTTTCCCTTTCTAACACAAGCCTCTTTCTCCCTGAAAAGGTAAACAATACCTGATTTTCTTACATGAATATTTGTTTTCTTTGTTGCTTGCCTCCAAAGTATGTATCCCTGAACATTATATTTTGTTTTGCCTATTTTTGAGCTTTATGTAAGTGGAATCATATAACATGTATTATTTCATGTCTGACTTACTTCAGCCAACCTTATGTGTGTAAGACGTACCATATTGTGTTTAGTTGAAGCTCATTTTCATTCCTATGTGTATCCCAGTGTATGCATATACCACAATTTGTCTAGTCTAGTATTGTTGGACATTTGGGTTGTATTTTGGAGAATTATGATTTAGATAGAGACATACATGTATTTTTATTGGGGTATACATAGGAGTGGAATTGCTGGGTTACAGGATATATGTATGTATCTTCAGTTTTTACTGGATAACGACAAACTTTCTTCCAAAATGGCTGTCCTATGCCAGCAATGTTTAAGAGTTCCCAGTTGCTGTGCTTCCTCCCTACCACTTGTATTGCCAGATTCCTTAATTTTAGCCATTCTAATGGATAGGTCATATTTTTAAATGTAAATGCTATGACTCTAATAAGCATATTGTAAAAATATACTGGCCATTTGTATATCCTCTTCTGTGAAGGACCTGTTCAGAGCTCTTGACTATTTTTCAGATTGGGTTGTCTGCCTTTTTCCCGACCATCTGTAGGAATTCTTTCTGAATTCTAGGTTCAAGCCCTTTATTGTTACTTCTGATGCAGATATCTGCTTCCACGCTATGGTTTGCTTTTTACTCTCTTAAAAGTGTCTTTTGATAAGCACTTTTAAGGTTCTTAATTTTAATGAAGTCTGATTTTATCACTGTTACTCTTTAGCGTGAATACTTTTTTTGTGCCATGCTTAAAAATGTTTTACTTCCTGAGATTATGAAGATAATCTTTATTTTCTTCTAAAAGCTTTATTGTTTTATCTTTCATATTTAGATATGCAGTCCAGCTGGAGACAATTTCTGAACATAGTATACCATAAGATAAGGGTCAAGTTTTTGTATTTCTTCGTGGATATCTGGTTTTCCAGCACCTTTTATTTAAAAAGCATCCTTTCCGTGATGCCCTTTGGTTCCCTTTTGTTACAAGTCAGGAGCCTTCCAATGTGTGGGTCTGTTTCTAGGAGCTTTATTTTGACTATCTTTGTACCAACACCACCACTATTTTAATTACTATAGCTTTCTAAAAAATATCTAGTAGCGCAAGTCATTCAGCCTTCTTCAGTAGCGTTTTGGCTAGTCTTGGCTCTTCATATTGCCATATTAATTATAGAATCAGCTTCAAAAAATACTCGGGATTTTTACTGAGATTGCATTGAATCTGTAGGTTGCTTTCTGGAGAATTGATGTTTTCACAATAATGATTTTTTTCATCTATGAACATGATATATATACTCTCTCTGTTCACACAGACCATTAGTTCCCCTCATTATTTTATAGTTTTGCATGATGAGATCTTACACATCTTTAGTTTGAATTTAATTACTGTTGGATATTTAATATATTTTGAATAACAGATGTTATTTTAAAATTTTATTAGCCGGCACTGTGGCTCAGCCTGTAATCCCGCATGTTTGGGAGGCTGAGGTGAGTGGATTGTCTGAGCCCGCGGGTTCGAGACCCGCCTGGGCAACTTGGCGAGACCTCATCTCTACAATAAATCAAAAAATGAGCCGGGCGTGGTAGCGCACGCCTGTAGTTTCAGCTACTTGGAAGGCTGAGGTGGAAGGATCGCCGGAGCCCCGCAGGCGAGGCTGCGGTGGCCGGGAGCAGCCACTGCACTCCAGTCTGGGTGACAGAGTGAGACTCCAACTCAAAAAAAAAAATAATTTTTATTTTCTGTTGCTTATTATGTAAAAATAGTCGATTTTGGTATTTTACCTTGTATTCAGAGACTTTGCTGAACTCACTGATTCTGCTGTTTTCTGTGGATTGTTTTGGATTTCCTACTTGTATCGTCATTCATGAATAATGATGGTTTCATTTATTCTTTCACCATTCTTGTAATTTTGAATTTATTTTTCCTACGTTGAGTTTGAACTTCCAGTACAGTGTTGAATGGAATTTCTGATAGTGATCATTATTGGCATGTTCTCAGTCTCAAAGAGAAAGCTTTTGACCTTTTACTACTAAATATGACATTTGTAATAGAGTTTTTGTAGACATTTTATGAGATTAAGCATGTTCCCTTCTTTTCTAGGAATTGTTATGTGATGTAATGTTGAATTTTATGAAATGCCTTTACTGCCTGTATTGAGGTATTCATGAGATTTTTCTTTTATTGATATGACACATCACACTGAGTGAATTTAAACATCATTATACTACTACAACAAATTAACTTTTTGTGTATTTTTAATTTTTATGTATTTTGTTTTGTTTTATTTATATATTTTATATTCTTAATATAGTGCTTGGTTCCATTCGTAGTATGTGTATTGTTTAGGATTTTTGTTACCTCTTGTGTTTATGAGTAAAATTAACTGTGTAACAATTTTTTTAAAATGTACCTATGTTTTGTTATCAAGGTTTTGCTGACCTAAGGATAAGTTGAGGAATAGTCCTTTCTTTCCCTGTAGAAGAATTTGTTTATTTCTTCTTGCATGCCAATGAATTCTAGACCTAGAGTTTTCTTTTTGGAAAGGTTTTATTGATTTTATTTATTTAATATTCAAATTTTTAATTTCTTCATGACAATGTTAGTTAAATTTTTGTAGAAATTTCTTTGTCTGAAATTTTAGATTTATTGACATAAAGTTGTCCATAGTAGCCTTTTATCCTTTTCATGTCTACAAAATTTGTAGTGATCTTTTTTATTTCCAGCTTTGATTATCTGTGACTTTTCTCTTTTTCTCTTCATCAATCTTACCAGGGTTTTAAAATTTTTATTAGTCCTTTCAAGGAACTACATTTGGCTTGATCCTCATTTTTCTAGTACTTTTTATTTTTTATTTCTTTTTTCTTTGAGAGGAGTTTGTTTTGTTGTTCTTGATCTGAAGTGTATTTTTACATCTTTAATTTTTAACCTTTTCTAAAGTATGCATTTAAGGCTATAACTTTAAGGTAGACAGAGATTGCACAGGTTTTCATATTATCATTTAGTTCAAAATATTTCCTAATTTTCATTGCAATTTCTTCTTTAACCATGGATTTCTTAGAGGTCTATCTCTTAATTTCTGAATATGTAGCAATTTTTAATTTTCTCTCTGTAATTGCAGTATCAGAAAACTTATTTTAAATGACTTTAATGGTCAGGTAAATTATTTCAACCTTTGTAAATTTGTTGTCTTGCTATATGTGCTTTAAAATAATGAGCACTTTGTAGTTGTTAGAGACTGCAGTTTTTATATTTTTATTAGATCGCTTTTCTTAACTTGTTCAGTTCTATATTTTTACTAATTGTGTGTACATAGTTGCTCTCTGAGTGCTGATTTTAGTTTTTTCTGTTTCTTTGACTATTTCTGTCAACATTTTACTTTAATTTCCTTCTTTTGAAGCCATTTCTTAGGTGCATACAAATTTGGAAATGTCATATCTTTATCATTTGAACTTTTATCATTGTGAAATATCTCTGTTTATCAGAGGTGACACTTCTTACCTTAAAGTTTACTTTGTCTACAATTAATATAGTTACACTAGCTAACTTTGGTTAGTATATTGGCATGATATGTCATTGCTTTTCCCATTTCTTGACTTTGAGCCTTTCTGAATTCTTATGTGATATATATATATATCCCTTATACACATCATATAGTTAGATTTTCTTTTTTTTAATATGGTCTGATAATCTTCAGGTTTAATGGGAGCATTTAATCCATGTACATCTAATGTAATTACCAGTATATTTAGGCTTAAAATCTATTTTATTATGTGCTTTTTATTTGTCCTACCGGATACATGTTTCTTTTTTCTTTTCTTCTTTACCTTTTTTTGTTCTTTCTTCTCTTTATCTTTTGACTTTTTATTATTCCATTTTTTCTTCTATTATTTCAAAAGTTTACACTCTTACTGTTCTCTTAGTAGCTATCCTAAAGATCACAGCATCAATCTGTGACCTATCAAAGTCTGTTAATTGGTACTTTTACCTTTTTCCCAGATAATGCAGGTATTTTAATATACTTTAGCTGTGATGTGACTTAGTTGCTCTTGTTGTTATGTATCTTAATTATCTGTATATTTTCAATTCAGCACATCATCATCATCATTATGTTTTGTATAGTCGATCTTTATTTAGACTTATATATGCATACTGTTTTCATTGCCTTTTGTTTTTTCCTGCACCTGCAACTTTTCTTCTTTTCTTCTATTGCCCTTTATTATTTCCTTCAGTGCAGGTCTGCTGGTGCAGATTCTCTTCTTAGTCTGTCTGAAATGTCTTTATTTCACCTTTATTCCTGAAGCTTATTTTTGCTATGTATAAAATTATAGTTTGACAGTATACTTTTTCCTTTCATCACCTTGAAAGTATTTCATCGTTTACCTTTCATTATATCTGTTGAACATTGAGTCTAATAATAGTCATTTTATCATATAATTTTTTTTTTCTGACTGCTTGTAAGTTTTTCTCTTGTGTTTGATTTATAGCAGTTGTACCTCTAGGTGTAGACTTCTCGTTTATCTTTTTAGGGGTTGTAAGCTTTCTTAATATCTATCTTTTTGTAAATGCTCTAACATTTCTCTTCAATATTTCTTTTACAGTATCTCTCTTCTCGGTATTCCATTTAAATGTATCGTGGATCTCTTTACTGTTTGCTCTCTATCTTTTACTTTGTATTAATTTTTCCATTCTTTTGTTTCTTCCTGCTTGGTTCTGGATTTCCCTTCAGACCTAACTTCCAGTCCACAACTTCACTTGTCTTCCTATCTACTTTAGCATGGTTATGTTAAGTCTGTCTGATAGTCATAATATCTGGAGTCATTGAGGGGTTCTGTTTTCTGTTGTCTGTACTAGTTTTCATTTACATAGTCTTATCTCCTTCTGTGCGTGGTTACCTTTGTGTGTCAGACAGAGTATTTGAAAAATGATTCATAAAATATTTTGAGACCTAGAATGATGCTACTTTCCTCCAGTGAGTATTTTCATTTTTTTCTGCCAAGTCCTGAAGCACAAGCAATCTGGGACTACTTTAAATCAGTTTTTTTGTTTGATTTTGTTTTGTTTTGTTTATTTTCTTGAGTTGGCATCTCACTCTGTCACACAGGCTGGACTGCAGTGGCACGCTCACTACCACCACAGCCTCGACCTGCTGGGCTCAGGCGATCCTTCCACCTCAGCCTTCCAAGTAGCCAGAACTACAGGCATGCGCTACCACGCCCAGCTAATTTTTTTATTTATTGTAGAGACAAGGTCTCGCCATGTTATTCAAGCTGGTCTCAAACCCATGGGTTCAGGCAATCTTCTTGCCTTGGCCTCCCAAAGTGCTAGAATTATAGGTTTGAGCCACCGCGCTTGACCTTTAATTCAGTTTTAAGGATTACAATTTCCTGGGCCATTCAGATGACTTGAAGCTAGACTACAGTAACTGCAAGGACTGTTGTAATTTCAGGTTACCCTTATGTCTAGGATGCAGACTTTGGGGATGCCAGAGTCAGTCATGAAGTTTTTACCAGGAAGCAACCCACACCCTTGAGTGGGGTCTAGACTTCAACTTGTATTCTCTACCCTAGGGGTTGGCAAACTTTTTCTGTAGAGGACCAGATAGTAAATAGTTTAAGTTATGTGGACCAATTTTTGTCTCAGCAATCAACTCTGCCATTGTTCACCAAAGCAGTCATAAACAATGAGTGAATTAATGAGTATGAATTATTCCAGTAAAGCTGTATTTACAAAACATGCAAGGCTAGATTTGGCACATGGACCATAGTTTGCCAGCCCCTGCAATAGCCTGTGAGAAGCTCTGCTCAGACTCTCAGCTGCCTTTTCTAAAATGCATGTTAGCACTGTGTGGTGGGCTAGCTTCTCCTTGGTCTACCTTGTTAGCTCTTCAGTGCCTTCAACCATATATTGAGGTTTTATGTTTGGTCTAGTTGTTCTTAGCCGAAGATTTAATCTGAAAAACGTAGTCTGCCATTAGAGGAAGCTAAAAGTCATACATAAAGTAACCAAAGTAAAAAATGGTGAGATTTCCACCCCCCCCCCGTGATCTCAAGAATAGAAGTTTCTTGAGAAAATATATCTCACTCTGTAATACATAAATGACTACTTTTTTTTCTTTTTAACAAACTGAGCTTTAGGGCATATTTTATGGTCTTCCTAGACAGAGTGTGCATTCTAGGGTTAAAGTTATAAAGCACTGTTGTCCATCAGAACTTTCTGTGATGATGGAAATGTTTTACATCTGTACTGTTCACTAACCACCAGCTACCTGTGGCTATTGAGTACTTAAAATGTGTCTAGTATAGTTGTAGAACTAAAGTTTTACTTTAATTTTAATTAACTTAAATATCTACGTGTGGCTATTTGCTTTGGAGTGGATGCAGCTTAGATTAAAAGAAGAATCTTTTCTCAGTACACAGTGGGTTCTTAACACTGTAACCCACCAAAGCGTCCATTTCCCAGCTGTCTTGTAAGAATTAATTAATTTTAAATTAAATGTGTTAGATGATTGGTATCTTACTAAAAAGCCTCACATATGTTTTCATTTATCTTACCATTCACCTGGTAAGACAGAAGTACACTTGTTATCCTGAAGGGACAGTGTAAAACTGATGCAGTTGCTCAACTTACTTTCTAACATGAATTTTTCTCTGCAGGGAAAGGGGCGTATTCGTCGAGGAAACTATCCAAATCCGTCCTCTCCTGTTGCAGTTCGGTTGCCTTCCATGTCTGATGTTGCAGAAGAGACCTTGACTAGCGAGGCAGCCATGGAGACCGACATTACAGAACAGCAGCAAGCAGCCATGCAGCAGGAGGAGCGAGTCCTGACTGAGCAGATTGAGAGCCTGCAGAAGGAGAAGTGAGTATCCAGGAGGAGGGGCAGACTAGTTCTTATCTGTATCGTTTCTTCCCTTCAATTCTTTTTTTCCTTATATATTAAATATATCCTGTGTGTCAGACACTGTGTCAAGTAGTATGGGGATATGGGAATGACAAAGACATGTTGCCTGTACTCAGGTAACAGTATGAAAGTTGTCCCCTCAGGGAAGGAAGTTCCGTGAGCTGGGAGAGAAGATGCTGCTCCATCTGGGTTGGAGAGGCTGACTGGGAGGAGGACACAGTATCCACAGGGCATGTCAGTCTTAGGATTCATCTGGCAGTAATAGTGGAGAGCCAAGATGAGGTACTGGAGCCCTAACAGGTCAGAAACTAGCCTCCATGAACAGATTTGTTTCACAAAATCAGTAAATCCTAGGCTAAGAAAGTCCTTTTCAAGAATAGACATTATTCACAAGTCTATGAAGGAAAGTCATCTAAAAGTCTTTATGGCTATGGGAACAGCAGCTGGATGGTCAGGATAAGGCAGCAACCCTAGTGGTGCTAGAATACTGGGTAGGGAAACTGATTGCCATTTAGGAAAGAGACATTGGGACAAATAAGCTGTTCTTTCTCTATCATCACTAGGGCAGGGCTTGGGTAACACTACACCATGGGATAACATGAACACCCCATGGTTCTCCCTGAGGGACTATGTACTAGTTCCGATTGATGTTGATGTTGCTTGAGAAGTCTGAAGGGGAAGTCTTTGTTCTTGAGTTCCAAGATCCTAGGTCTGAGAACTTGATTCATGAGGGGATTTGAAACTGTTAAAATACTTTTTGTCCATCTGAATTGATTCTAGAATTTAGGCAAACTGGAAAAGCAGCTGGAGTGCAGCTGTGGAAGACATGATACGGTAAAGGGGGTGTGCACTGATCAAGGGCTATGCTGTAGGTGATCAACTTTGATGAAGATGGCACTGGAGGTATAGAAGGATGAATAAGAATTGGCTAGAGCCTGGGCGCAGTGGCTCACACCTATAATCCCAGCACTTTGGGAGGCCGAGGTGAGAGGATTGCCTGAGCCCACAGGTTGCAGACCAGCCTGGGCAACTTGGTGAGACCTCATCTCTACAGTAAATCAAAAAATTAGCCAGGCGTGGTGGCACATGCCTGTGTAGTTCCAGCTACTTGGAAGGCTGAGGCAGAAGGATCACCTGAGACCAGCAGATCAAGGCTGCGGTGGCCGTGAACATGCCACAGCACTCCAGCCTGGGTGACAAAGTGAGACTCAAAAAACTCAACAAAAACAACAAAAAGAATTGGCTAGGAAGGGGAAAGGGGAAAGTCTTTCCAGAAAAAGGCAGAAGTACAAGGAAAACCTCAGGGTGTAAATGTGCGCAGCTTAGGACATTTGTTTTTTTTTTTGTTTTGTTTTGTTTTTTAGTAGTTTTTATTATGGTTTTGTGGGGTACAGTTAAGGGTAGGTGTACAATGACGTTTCATTCAGGCACCCTGTAGATAAGAAGTGTTTTCCCATCCCCCGACAGATATTTGCTACTGTTAATCCCATCCCCCTCCCCCCCATAGTTTCCCAGTACC
>NW_007249349.1:606108-632638 GCF_000164805.1 Carlito syrichta | reverse complement strand
CATGGGATATTTTTCCACTTGTTCATGTCGGCTTTGATTTCTTTGAGCAGTGTTTTGTAATTTTCATTGTAAAGGTCTTTCACGTCTCTGGTCAGGAAGATGCCAAGGTATTTCATGCTTAGGACATTTGTAATGGCAGTAATGAGTTGCCAGTGAGACAACCCTGGAAAGCTTGCCCTTGGATCCTAAGGTAGGTAGTAAAGCTAAGAGGGCTCTGATAGGTTAGAGATGGAAGGATAAAGAGGTTGTGGACAAAGTGGAGTATTTGATTCAAAGTGGGTATAGTTTTAGGTAATGACAGGCTCCAGATCTACCCATCAAAAAATGTTGCTTAAATTGGTGGAAAAGATTGTTAGAAGATGCAGACATAAAGGAACTTTGATGGTGGGGTATTGAAGTGAGTTTTTACAAAGATACTAATTGAAATGATCAGACTGACGTCAGGCAGCAGTGAGAAAGCAAGATTAGGAGCCAAATACCAAAGACCATAGAGAATGAGGGGCATGATTGAAAGGTAGGTGGGTGACTGTGATGAAGAACAGAGAATCCCAGAGCTGAAGGTGGCATAAGCTTCAAAGGACAGAAAAGATCCATGTTTGGAGAGGCCTCTGTGGCCAAGGTGAAGGACACAGTCAGTAACCAGTTAGTAAAACTTGGAAAATAGCTCAGGAGTAGTTTAGGGGCTGCAAGGGAACTTAGAGATTACCTAGTTTAATCTCTCTGTTGTGTGGTTAAAGAAGCTGAGGTCCAGAGAGAGGAAAGGACTCTCTCGGTGCATTCTGGAAATTATGACTGAGGTGAGAACCCTGCTTTCCTGATTATCAATCCAGAGTTCATCTTGCTCAAAGATCTCACAGCTGCTGCATCTTTCCTTAGCTCTGTTACTGGTCCGAATTTGCTCTGCCATTTTATCCTTTGCTCTATGTAGTTTTAGCATTCACCATCATTTGGCAGGCAGGTCCTTTTACCAGCTGGTTGGAGACAGTAAAAAATATGACTTGCTGCTTAGATTACTGACTGTCATAGAAGATCTTTTTGTCCCGTTTTGTGTCTTCCCTTCCTGTCAGATGCTAATGGATTTCTTGATTATGTCTTAAGGGAGGAGTTAACATTTGAGATGCTTGTCCTGGAACCCCGTGCCTCTGATGATGAGACCCTCGAGTCTGAAGCCTCCATTGGGACAGCTGATAGCTCAGAAAATTTGAATGTGGAGTCTGAAGGTGCCGTCTCTGAGAAATCAGGTAAATGAGCATAGAGGACCAAAGACAACAGAGGAATAAGGATTCTCAAGATAAGACAAAGTCCCTTTTAGGAATGCATTGACCTTGATGAAAAGTAACAAAGTCCTCAGGAATCACTGGTCTTTTTGAAGCTTCTGTATAAATTATTTATCAGCAACCCTTCAACATAACACTTTTTTGATAATTTAATGTTTTGTCCTGTATTTACCATAGAGAAAAGCCAGTAACCACAATATGTGTTGTTTTACTGATCCATGACCCATTTTCTAAGAGTGAGTGGCAGGAATTGTGCCCCCCAATGAACTGGGACTGTACACCAAAGGAAGTATTTAACTGGGTGGCATGCCTCAGGGAGACATATAACTTACTATATATCCTGGCAGTTTTAAAAATGACAGTGACTCTTCTAGACTTTTCCTGCAGGTGAAGTCAAACAGCAGGCTTCCTTGGGGATGATTCTGAAATGATATAAGTAGAAATGGATACTGAGCTCTTCTCAGGTTATGACTGTGCAAAATAGGTCAGCCCAGACCCTCCAAATCTTATCCAATTTCATGTGTGAACAGTGACAGCTGCTTATTACATGGTGGTTTGCTTTAGAGAGAACTGTCATTTACAACTTTAGTCTCTTTTTTGCATTAGAGAGAAGCTTAGCCCTTGGCTCCCTAAAGACAACTGGCAAGGCTGAACCTTCAAGCAAGGTGCGCAAGCAGCTAAAAAAGCAGCAGGACTCATTAGATTCAGTGGACTCTTCAGGCTCCTCTTTATGTCTGTCTAGCACTGCGTCATCTCATGGGACCAGAAAACGATTTCAAATTTATTCCAAATCTCCATTCTACCGAGCTGCCTCAGCTGGTGAGGTCCTGGGAATGGAAGGACCATTGGGCCAGACCAAATCCCTGGAAGACAGGCCTCAGTTCATCAGCAGGGGAACCTTCAACCCTGAAAAGGGCAAACAAAAATTAAAGAATGTGAAAAATTCACCTCAGAAAACCAAAGAGACCCCAGAGGGGACAGTAATGTCTGGCCGCAGGAAAACTGTGGACCCAGACTGTACCTCCACCCAACAGCTAGCGCTCTTTGGGAATAATGAGTTTATGGTCTGAACTGGCAGGTGTGTATCCCTTCATGGCTACAGAGTGCTGAACACATCTCATCCTTGGGGCTTCTTCTCATAACCATGTCCACGACAGTCCATCCTGATGGTGGTCCTGCCTCTTGCCCAAGCACATGGCTGGGACCTTGTGTGCTGAATTCCGGGCCTCCTGTGGAAGTGGAAAGGCCTCTTTGAAACCTGCTGGGGATGGTGCCAGCTGTGCCTTGGCTGCTGTATTTGAGTTGAGATTTCACTAAACAAAGCCACCTAGGGCCTGGGGATCTTGGTCAGTTGCAGTCGTCTCTCCCCACCCTCTTCTTCCTCCCAGAGATGGCTGTTGAACTGGGGGAGATATTATGGGCCTGAGGGACCCTCTGATTTCTGACAGTTGGAGAAAACATATAGATCTTAACTACAAAAGCAAAAGCCTTTGGGTTTATTTTGGGATAGTTAAGAGCTGGGGTGGAATATAATTTTTTTTCCCAAGGATTTATAAACAAAAAGCCTAAGCCCTCTATTTTAAGATTTTTGAAAAACATTCCATGTTATATTCTGGAGAAAGTAAAAAAGTGATTGTTTTCATTAAGCCATCAGATAGTGTCTCAGATGTCTTGTTATACAATGAAAAAGAGAGTACATGTTTTGTTTTTTGATGATGTTTGATGTCATAATAATCAATGCTGGCTTAACTCCTGTTTAGTTCCTGCCAAATATATTGCATGGGCTGAAGTGTCAGTAGCCATACTCTTCTCATGTTTCCTGGTCCTAGGATCAGATTCCTCCAATTTTTTTTTAATTTCCCAGAGACATGATAATCCCTAAACATGAGGGTTTCATCCTAATCCGTTCAGGCTTTTCTCTTTGTATAGATTCAACTGAAGAACACATTGAGCCTCTTCCTCTGCTGGTAGTTCCCATCACAGACTCAGACACATAGTGTGACCATTTAATCAGCTCTCCAAAAACCTTCACATACAACATTGCATGGATAAGTGTTACAGAAAGCTGCCAAAAAATAAAAAGGATTTTCATGTGACCCATCTAACTTTTATCTTTCTTTCCTCAGACCATCAGTATTAAATAGATTTTTTTAAAAATCAAGGACTACTTGAAGCTATTTTTGTTAATATTCTGGCCACTGAAGTTTACTGTAAATATATATGTATAGTAGGCATATTTCTTTTTAACCTTGTGCTTTCCTCCTTCCCATGGAATTTCTTCCCACAGATTAGGAGCCACTGGACGAGGTAGTAACAGCCACTCATCCCTAAATTGAGGAAAAATCATCATTTTTCACCACTTGGTGGTCTTCGTACACCTGGGTTATAATAGCATTTCCAGTGTCTTCGCATTTGTGGGATTAGAAATTTGTTTTTGCTATTTATAATGTATGAAAAATGAAACATGATACCCCTTCTTGACATAAGTATGTGAAATGTTTATTTTTAAAGTTACTAAATGCATCTTGTCTAGCTACGACATGCACTGTTCTGAAAAAGAGCCTTTACCTATATAACCTGTATTTTGGTTTTTCTTCCTTTTCATACGACTTTGATTTTAAGTTATGGAATTATTAAGTCTTTTGTTAAGGCAGAGTCTCTCCTGTTACATAACGCTAAACCTCATGCCACTGCCTCAGTGGCTATTGGTCAGCCCCAGAGGTCAGACTTGGAGCATCATTCTGAGAGGCAGCTAAAGGTAGCAGGAGTCTTGCCTCTCCCTGGTTTGGGTTCAGAATTTATCCAGGGAAAGGAAGCTTTTAAAATCTCCAGGATGATGATGGTTAGTGAGTCCAAGTTATGTTTTATATCCCACAATCGTCTGCCACCTTGTTCATGTTGTTCTGAGGAGTAATAACTGTTAAACCTTTAAAAATTCGGAGAATTGCCTCAAGGAAACCCCTACATGGTTGTGTCAGGGTGGGACTGTGGTTCCTGCACAATCTGTGTCTCAGTCTTCTCTTAGAGTAATGCACTGTGGGGCGTTTACTGGGATTTTCCACTTGCTCCAGAATATTGGTTCAATACCATATTAAAAAAAAAAAAAAAGATTACCCTTGTTGGATGATTTTCCCTAGAAGATTGGCCTGGAGAACACCTCTTGGCACATGTTCTCCATCTAAATCTGGTTGTTTTGGCAAAGTAAGTTTTTGGCAGTTAAGAAACTACTTACATAAGTCACTTTATAGGAACTAGGTAATGGATGTTAAGAGACTTTATAATTTTTCTCAGGGACCTGAAACCTGAATTTGGATAAAGTTAAATAAATAAATACTTGTTTTTTCGGTTACTAGATTTGTGGATTTGTAGTTATTTAACAAGCTACCCAGGATGGGGGTGGTGGGGAGGAGCAATCCACAAAGCTATAAGCATGGAGAGCAAGAGTGGGGCCCTCCCCTGGAGGAGAGCAAGCCCTTGTTTACGCAGGATGACAGGCCTGGCGGCCCAAGAAAGAGATAAAGCCATAACTCTTAAAACCTCCAGAACCATATGCTCTGTCTTCCTCCACCTGTAGCTGGTCCTGTGTGTAGTTCAAGGTGTGTCATCACAAAGCGATGCTGCATGACAGTCACTTAGGATGATGATAGTGAACTCGAATGTGTGTCAAACCAGTGGTTTCCTAGTTCTTCTCTTTTGTTTGTTTGCTTTGATCTCTGCATGGTGGGGGTGGGGATGGGACAGCCCCACAGGTGGAACCCGAGCTCCACAGCGCAGAGCATTTTAGTCACAGGACACACTCTGGGCCCCACACAAAACCTAGACTTTGAGTTCTGCCCATTAAAGCCAGTGTATCTCTGTAATCGCATACATATCATGGAAAATAACGGAAGCAGAGAAGTGCGATCTCATTCTGCATCACAGATTGGAGCAAATTAACAGCAAATACAGGCAGGACTCAGGGAGGTGATGTGCTTAGTTTGCAATGTCCTTTGTACTTCCAGCCATTCAAATTATTTTCCCACTCTGGGCTTCTGAAAACACAGAGGGAGATACAGCCCTCCTACCATGAGCCTTGTGGAAAGAGAGTCAGAAGGGTCAGGAGTCAGGGGACAGAATGCTGGAGCCTCCACCCTCTTATGCTTTGGAAACCTGCCCTAGCTCTTACTCTGTTGAGAGGTTGGTGAGGACTTCTGCATTCCATCACAGTGGGCTGGTTTTCACTGTCAAAGACAGAGGGTCTCATAAGTGTCTGAAAGCTGTGGTTCAGCAAGGGTATAGTCCCACCTCAGTGCCTGCGGGCTGTGTCTTTAACTGTTACTAATGATTGTGTACCTTTCACAAGCACTTTGGTGAACTGGAGGGATGAAAAGATTCTCAGGATGTGTTCCAAGCTAAGAGAGTTTTAATTTTAAAAAGAAACATGGTCCAGACAGCTTTCCTCATCCTCCTCTGACTTTTTCCTTGGTGGGAGCTGCATGTGGGTGTGCATCATTCTGTATTGACAGGTGTGTTATGTCCACCCCAGACTATTGTGACAACTCCCCAGCACTGTACCCCAATACCATGCTGGCCTTGGTAGTAGAATTCCTTAGTGTTTATTGGAGTCCTCTTTTTATATACCCCAAGAAGACTTTTAATCACTTTCCCCTGGAGCCACTCCCACGTTTGATTTGGTATTGAAAGGGTAACAGCAAAATGATGATTGTGGAGATGGATCTATTAGGTCTTGTTGGTCTCTTGGTTGAAACTGTTTTCAAAAAAGCCCCGCCAATGGGCCTGTCACCTTGCTATCCATACATACTTAATGCCTATTTATCAACCCTGGAAGTTCTTATAGAAGTTGCACCTTTTGAACCAAGTATTTGTATTTACTATGGGAAAGGTGTGGACTACAGATTAGTATTATATTATTTTAATGGATTTAAAGTAATTTATAAGTATGCTAAGTGTAAATTTTAAAAGATTATGTATTGTAAAAGGACATATCCTGTGAAATATAATATCACTTTACTGTTTAATAGAATAATTCTATAAAAAGAATGATTTATCTCACCCACAGAACTGCTTACATTCCTGATGCAATCAACAGGCACTTTGTACATTTCCTTTCTGTTTGTTGGGGGGAAGGGGAGCAAGACATCATCTGTATAAAGTGCAATTTGTGTCAACTCAAAATATGCACTGTGTGGCTACACAAAAGCAGCTTGATGAACATATCACTCAGTGGCTCATTAAACAAAGCTTCCAGGAGCAATATGTGTGGTTTGTTTTCTGCCCATCCTGGCTCCCACTCCAACCTAATCTAACCCAACTCCAAGGAACAGCAGTGATTTCTTAGCTACACTGAGGCGTTTTAAGGAAAGGATCCACCTCAAAATTGATGAAGCGCAGAGGTGGTGGTGGTTGAAACTCAACCGAATTCAAGTGAAGGTGAGATTCACATGTTGGTTTTTCTGTAATGGATGCATTTACTCAGTTGAAGTCCAGATGGGCAGCAAGAACAGTAAATTTGCATTGGAGATGGTCCCCTCGAATGGCAATTTGAAGTAGTAGCAAGATCCTCTAAGAGACGGTGAGGGGCTTTTGCTGAAAAGCAGAGCAGCATGCTGCAATAGGAACAGGAATTTTAACCCACTCTGTCATTTTTGATCTGCCACCAGATGTTAGTTTTTCTATCTAGAATTCAATTCTCTTCCTCAGATGCCCTTCTCTGGATAGCTCCTACTGCCCCTCAGATCTCAGTGTAAAGTGCAGTTGTCCTGGGAAGTTTGCTGTGACCCCTTGAGCTGGGTTAGAGGTCTTGTGTTCACAATAGTGCTCAGTATCCACAGCAGACACTTGCCATAATCCCAAGGCAGGAAGCACACCTGTCTTGCTCTTAGAGCCCCAGACAGACCTAACGTGAGATGCTGGGCACTTAGTTTGCAATGTTCTTTGTACTTCCAGTTGAGAGGATTGGACAGTATCAGTGGTCCCCAAATGTCAAACTAGGTCTATATTGAAATGGAAAAAAAAACCCCACAAATGTAGTTATTTTTTCCCTAATGCCAAATGTATTCAATTTGTTAATGTAGTCAATTTGGTTATGAAGACCTGAGAACAGAAAGGTAGAAGGATATGCAAGTTATAAAAAGACCAGAGCTTTGGGTTTGGTTTTGTTTTTTAATTGTTTTTCTTCTCGATTAGGTAGCAGCACAGTGCCCTAGAGCCAGGGTAACAACCACGCAAGCAGATAAGGCACATGACTTGAATCTTTTAGGCAACTCTGACTCATAGTCAAGGAGTGTGTACCTTCCAGGGACCATCCATTCCCTCAACAAATACACCTACAAGTGCTTTTGGTACATTGGTGAACAAAAGGAAAACACAAAAAGATCCCTGCCCTGTGGCACTTGCATTGTAGTGGGAAAACTAGGAATATCCACCAGATGGACACCAGTCATCCACAACACCTGGGCTCCACTGTCAGGTACATTTATTCATTTGCATGAGCACTTCCTAGCATCTTTGAGTTTTTCCCTGCCCTTCCTACCTTGAAATACCCCCTTGGGAGCAGTGAAGGAAAAGTGTCTGGTGAATCTGAAAACTGCAGCTTTAGTTGAAAGTTCCGCATAGGCCCACAGGAACTGCTTCTGTGGTAACCAAAGATATTTCTGGCAGTGAAAGAGCTTTCAAGTTATCTCCTCTCCTAGCGAGGGCCCTAAATGCAATGAAAGAGCCATTCATTACTCATTAGAATTTCAATGGGGCCAAGCTACCACAAAGGGCCCAAGAAATGTGGGGACACACTGACAGCTGCACTATGTTAGAACAGAAGCCACTTGGTGTATTCCAGGTGTGATGGATTTGGTACAGAAATTAGGAGCTCACATAAACATTAAAAGAACTGGGGGAGCAGAGGTCAGAGAAACTTCCATAGAAAGTCAAAGTCGCCAGACACGGTAGCTAACGCCTGTAATCCCAGCACTTTGGGAGGCAGAGGTGAGAGGATTGCCTGAGCCCAGCGGTTCGAGACCAGCCTGGAAAACTTGGCGAGACCTCATCTCTACGATAAACCTAAAAACTAGTTGGGCCTGGTGGCGCATGCCTGTGGTTCCAGCTACCTGGAAGACTGAGGCAGAAGGATCGCCTGAGCCTAGCAGGTCAAGGCTGCAGTGGCCGTGAGTGTGCCACTGCACTCCAGCCGGAGTGACAGAGTGAGACTCCAACTCAAAAAAAAAATGTCAAAGTCACACAAATCTCAGTTCCCAATCCCAAGTTATCAAGAGCTTTCCTGGAAACTACTGCAATTGTCGAGGAGAGCTAGCCAGAAGGCTGCTGTGAAATCCACTTTCCCGCAAATCTGGCTGCACTCTCTCCAGAGAAAAATGACTTCTCCTCTATGTACCTTCCTGATCTCATGTGAATATCTTCCATTAGTGAATCAAAGGGGAAGGAGTTCTGGGAAATATAATTCCTGACATCTCTGCAATGAAGAACCCTTAGAAGGGGGGAAGGGGTGGCATTGATGCCAGGTTGCCAGCAGACAATGTGCCTTCTCTGCATCTCCAAGACTTCCTCCTGGAGAGCCCCACAACTTTTCCCCAATGTCGACGTGCTAAGCTCACACATCTCAGACCCTGACCTGTGAACATCAGCATGTCGTTAAAGGCCAGACCATAAGATAAATGTGCAGGGCTCCTTTGGCCATATTTCAACCCTATTTCTTGATGAGGTGTCTGTGTCTAGGCCTTAAATCTTGTGGATAAAACTTTGAATAGGAAATTAGAGAGTAAAATGGCTTTATAGACACTAGATGGCCCAAGTAACCAAGGCCACTCTGATGCTGAGGATGAAGAATCTCGTCTTTTTTGTTTGTTTGGCTGTCTGTTATTAAGTTGGGTCTCTGTCACCAGGCTGGAGTGCAGTGGCACGATCACAGCTCACTGCAGCATTCTACCTTTGGGCTCTGGTGATTCTCCCACCTCAGCCTCCTAAATAGCTGGAAATACAGGCATATGCCACCACACCTGGCTAATGTTTTGATTTATTATAGAGACAAGGTCTCGCCAAGTTGCCCAGGCTGGTCTTGAATGCCTGGGCTCAGGTAATCCTCCCACCCTGGCCTCCCAGAGTGCTGGGATTACAGGTGTGAGCCATCACGCTCAGTCAGTTGTTTTGTTTTTTTAATAGAGATGGGATCTCACCATGTTGTCCACACTGGTCTTAAATTCTTGGCCTCAAGTGGACCTCCCACCTCAGCCTCCCAAAGTGCTGGGACTTCAGGCCTGAGCCACCGTGCCCAGCCATCAAAGTGTTTGAATGCTGAAGTAAAAAGGGCTTAAGATGGGCAGTATTTGCCATACTCTCTCTTCTCTGGGCACCAGCCTAGTTGTTGTCATTTCCAGAGCAGACAAGGCTGTCTCTATCAGCTAGGGAAGTCAAACACAAGGCCAAAGGGCAGGGAGCCCCTGGGATGTCTCAGATTTCTCACATAAACTTTTCCTTCTCAATTTCAAGCACTTACTCTCTGAAGGCAGAAAACGCAGCCGAATTATTCAACTGATCTCAAGGGGGAGGAGGGAATGGGGAGGAGGCAGTGTCAGTTAAGCAGCCTTGAGTCACACCGAGGTCTGAGTACTCTCTAAGCCTCTGTTTTTTGACTTCTAAATGGAGATGATTGGTCCCTCAGAGTTAATCTGAGGAGTACATAATTTGAAAGTGCTCAGCCCACTGCCTGCTGGAGACATTGCCTGATATGTATTAACTTTTGAAACTTAACTATTTTCTAGGTCTTCTGGGTCTGTGTTTGAAAAGGACAAGGCATGCCTGAGCTTCACCTTTCCATAAAGAACTAAGAAGTGATGGGAGCCCTTTCAAGGAAAGTGATTGTGCTGAAAGGAACTCACCTCGACCTATGACCTACGGCGATGAGGAAGGTGAAGACGGTGAACCATGGGATGGCGGGGTGACGTTGGCAGAGAAGTTGGGTGTTGAGTCCCACAGGAGATTGTCCCCCAAGCTTGAATGCATCACACCTGGACTCTGACGTGGCATGGAAGCCACAGGGAATCCTAAAACCTTGCATTCCTTCAGTGTCCTTGAAGAGAGAGCCTTGGCCATACTCGCTGGATTTTCTGTTTTTGTTTTTTAACTTTTTTATTGAGATCTAACAAAATACAGTGAAATGCACAAGTCCTAAGTGCACAGCTCAATGAATTGTTTTGTATGAATACATTTGGGAAACCACTGCCCAGATCAAAATGAGGAGTGTTCCCAGTACTCTAAAAGGATCCTTGGGCCCCTTCCTAACCCACCCCCCACCCAGAAGAAACCACTATGCCAACTTCTATTACGATCAGTTAGTCTCGCTGGTTCTTGCTTTGCATAAAGGGAACTTGTGCCTGGCTACTTTCATTCAAGTGTTATGTCTGTGAAATGTATCCATGTTTTACATGCATCAGTAATTCATTCTTTTTTATTGCTGTTTTTCATTATAGGAATACACCCCAATGTATTAATCCATTCTACCATCAATGTACAGTTGGGGACTCTTATGAATAAAACTGCTATGAATATTCCTTTATCGTCTGGAGGACATTTCTGCTAGGTACAAATACCTACATGTGGGATTGTGGGTTCAAAGGGCAGGAGGATGCCGAGCCCTCATAGATTGGTTTCCAGTGTGGTGGTGGGCATTTTACTTCCATTCCCTCTAGTTTTTGAACATATCACAAAGGAGCTTCTCCATCGGTGTATTCCCTATGGTCTTGCGGAAAAAGAGGAGCTCGATGCGTTCAGAAGTGATAAACCTCAAAGATGGGAGGAGGAGGAGCAGCTTCCCGAACCTGGGCAGGCGAGAGGACAGCATTCGTCTTATTCTCAGCATCTGAGCGTGGGTCCTGGGGGGTGGTGCTCTCCCAGGAAAGGCAGGGCAGGAAGAGAGGAGAGGAGAAGACCCAGGGCCAGCTGGGGAATTTTCAGGAAGGGCCCGGTTCCCTGGAGAAGCTGCCTCCACCCCCATACCCCATCGCGAGCCTCCCCACTGCTTCAGGAGCGTAACGAAAATGGGAAGTAAATGTCGTTTGTTATGTGCAAAGATTATAAAGTGAGAAATTATTTATATTGATCTTACAGTTGATTCAACTTTACCATGGTGAGAAAGTGAGAAGCATTCAGGACTTACAATGGGGTGATGTCTGAAAATGCATTTTCAAATTCCAAACAGTGGGTTTATCAGAACATAATCCCCTGGTAAGTCAAGAATTACCTGCATATGAATATATTATTAATCATATATATGAGGATTATAATCATATGTAATAATCATATTATAATCACATAGATAAATATTTGTTTGTTTGAGGCAGGATCTTGCTCTGTTTCCCAGACTGGAGTACAGTGGCACAATCATAGCTCACAGCAGCCTCTACCTCCTGGGCTCAGCCTCACGAGTAGCTGGGATTATAGGCACACACCACCATGCCCAGCTAATTATTTTTTTGTTTGTTTGGGTCTCTCTATGGTTGCCCAGGCTGGTCTCAAGCTCCTGGCTTCAAGTGATCCTCCTGCCTCAACCTCCCAAAGTACTGGGGATAATAGGCGTGAGCCACCCTGCCCAGTCATCTATATATGAATATATAGCAGTAAAAACTCTCATAATTCTCATCTGTAAACTACCTAGGATGATGGGAGGCTCTGAAAACGTTCTGAAGTTGAAGGATAATTTTGGTGGCTAAGATACTTATTCAGAAAAAAAAATTGCTGTAGTTTTAAATAATTTGTTAAAACAGATATGCCCAGTGACCAAAAGGTGGATGTTGAAGCCCCAAGAGATGGGTGATGGGGGGATCAAACCTTCCCTGATGGCCTAAGTCAAAGCCCAAGGTCAAGGAGGCCACTCCACAGCAGGACAGCCCCATGCTCAGCCCACCATGAGGATCTCTGGGAAGATCCCTCACCACTCAGTGATCTGCAGAATAGCCTTTGCTGCCCTGAGGACTTCCTTTCTCTTGTTGGGGCCAAGGGAGTGACATGCAGTGGTCAAAACCCCCTCCCATCTAACTTTCCACTTCTGTTTGTCTGATTGAGGAGTGGGAAGAAGAAATAGCTGTAAAGTCAATTCGATAAACTTTTTACAAAGTGGAGGTACCAGCCACTGAGGGATCTGAAATTAAATTCAATGTATCACAATCCGCCTTTTCTAAAAAAAAAAAAAGAAGAAGAAAAAGAAGGAAAGAGAAAGAAAAAGAAAAGAAATAGAAATATCAGAGTAACCTGAACAAAATAAGTGTAGAAATTATTTGGTGGAACTTAGTTTCTGTGTGTGTATATTGGGTTATGATGGAATTTGTATTTCTTTCTGGATACTGCAGTTCTAAAAATCTGAAATATTCTGACTTAGAGAACCCTAAACCACTATCTTTACACTCAGTTCTGCCTATAGTAAGCAATGAACTTCTAAAGTAGTGACACAGGAAATATTATTATTATTATTATTATTTTTTTTTTTGGAGGCAAGGTCTTGCACTGTTGCCCAGGCTGGAGTGCTGTGTTATGATCATAGCTCACTGCAGCCTCGAACTCCTGGGCTTAAGTGATCCTCCCACCTCAGCCTCCTGAGTAGCTGGGATGACAGGCATGTGCTACCACACCTGCATATTTTATTTTTATTCTGTAGAAACTGGGTCTGGCTATGTTGCCCAGACTGGTCTTTAACTCCTGACCTTAAGCCATCCCCTCACCTTGGCATCCCAAAGCGCTGGGATTACAGGCATGAGCCCCTGCACCTGGCCAACCTAGGAAATCTTAATCAGCATTTGAAATTTTGACGCATAACCAATATGCCAGGACATCACTGGGAGCTTGTCCCAATGGAAGCTTGGCCTAGGAAGACATGGTGTCTGAGTGTCTGTGACAGCCACTCTTGGGATGTTACGTCAAGTCCTAGTCAGGGCGGTTGTTCTCCCTAAGCTCATAATCAGCACAAATCTTCCTGAGCAGACGCCTTGTATACTCTGACTCTTCTTAAAGGGAAATGACCTCTTCTCCTTGGGATCATTTCTCAGACTAGAGGTGATTTGAGGACGCCCATGTCCACTCCCTTCTACAGAGAGAACTGCTGGGAACCCCAAGAGAATAGAGACCACATGACCTAGAACAGCCACAGAGGCCTTGAAGGCCAGGGGGTCCAAGCCAGCCAAAGTTCCACTGCACCTGCTGGAGCTGGCCCAGACAAGGCAGTCCCTGAGCACTGGCTGCTGTCCCCTCTCCTCTGCCACATTCAGCTGCAGCTACTCCCCTAAGCCTAGCCATGACGGGCATGGTGGAAGCAAGTGGACAGAATGCCCGCAGTACATCCACAGACCTCGCTGTGTTCCTGCAAAACCATCCTTCCTCCTGACTTTCCTTTTTATTTTCTTAATAACTCCTCTCCCAAAGAGCTCCTCTTCCCTCATTCCTGACCATTACCTAAGCACCGAGGCTGACCCATTCCAACTCTCAGGGTCTCCTGTGTCTATCGTCTCACTTCTACTCCCCCTGGTCGCGCCCAGAAATCAGAGCTCCGTGGAACCCCTTGGAAGGTGGCAGGAGCTGCCGTCCCCTCCCTGGTAGTATCCTCTGCACTCACTACCATGCCAGTCTGCATAAGGCCCAGCCCTGTGTATGACAATCTCCAGTTCAAAAACCTGCCATGGCTCCCCTCTGCCTCCCAAGTCAGATGTGGCCTGTGGCTGACATTCAAAGCCCTGGTCCCAGGGAGCCTTTCTGGCTTAATCTTACACCTTCTTACTATTGTACCTTCTAATGGGACTCTTGTCCTAAGAATACATCTATTCTTTCCTGTCTCTCTCACTTTGTCAATGATGTTTTCTCTTCTAAACCCTTCCAAGTCCAGTCCTGCCTCCACAAAGCCCCCCCAAATTCAGCTTTGTCCTTCCCCACACCAGGGGCGTGGGGGGGGCCTCTGCCTCCGCCAGATAACCCTCCCATACCTACCTAGGGTAGTTTCTGCCTTCAGTGTGGTCCCTGTGCCAGGTGTCCCCAGAAGACAGCAGCTTTGTTTTTTGCACAGTTTGGGCCCCGCTCCTGGGGCCTGGCCCTGTGCCTGGCACACAGTAGAGGCTGGCTCGGGGCTGGCTGAACCAAGACCTTTGTCCTATCTAAGCTGTAGAGCCCTGAGATGGTGTCAGAGAGGCGGGCAGAGGGTGGAGATGGGAAAGGACAGACAGGCGGGGGGGCACATGCCCCATCACCTCACGGGCTGGCCAGGGTGGTGGGCCTTGCTGTGCTGGTTCAGCATCACCTGGGACTGGTCCTGCAGGGCTTCCACATGTTCTGGGTCCTTCAGGCCCCGCGTCTCTGGGGAGAGGCAGCATCATGAGCTCCTCTCCCAGGCCTCCCAAGCCTGCCCCAGCCCTGTCCATCAGCCAGGAGGTGGGTGTCAGGACAGGGAGCCCAGCCCAACCTGCTCCTCCCTCCTCCTCCCCAGAGGCTTGCATACATCTACACACGTGCAGGGTTGGGGGGGTAGGGGAGTGGAGGGAGAGTGGGAGGCAGAAGAAGTCTCTGGAATGCCCATGTTTCCTCCCAGCCAGCCTTCGGGAGGGCCTGGCCTGAGCCTCGGCTACCTGGTTTGAAGAGGACCAGCGCCTTCATGCAGGCGAACTCCGTGGGGTCCACCGCCAATGCCCGGAACCGGGAGATGGTCTCCCGCAAGATGCGCGTCTCCATGTTGGCCAGTGTGAGCCGGCCCTGAGTGCTGCCGGTCGTGGGAGCCTCAGGCGGCACCAGCAGGGGACAGCTGTCCAGAGGCAGAGACCACTGTATGGCTCCGAGGAGGAAGAGTTCACTCCATGCCTCTTCCAGCAGGATCACCTGTGCTCAGAGAGGGTGTGAGTGTGACAGCTAACACCCAGCTTCTCTAGCTTAGCCTCTGCCACTCGCTCAGGGCCCCTAGGAATGTCTCAGGGACCAGGAATGTTCTCCTAAACTCTGCCTGGCATCAGCCAGGGGCCCAGGGCTCTGGGATTTGGCCCCATCTGGCCCTGCTGCCCACCCTCCCATACTCTCCGTGTTCCATCAGAGCTGTACCTGGACACGTGGGAAAGCCCAGGGCCCTGGGAAGCTGGGCAGGCCCAGGGACACACCCCATGGGTATACTTCAGAGACTTGGCCTGACTCTTCTGAGTTGCTCTGTCGAAACACACAGGCTGGCCAAGGGGCTGAGACCCCCAGGGGCCTCTCCTGGTTTTCATGAGGGATCTGTTTGCCCATTAGAAGCCCAGAGGGGCGTCCAGTGACCAAGAGGCTGGGCTGAAACACAAATCCTGGAGTCACAGGCAAGCGAGCTCCAAGGGGTCTAAAGTCAGCCATGCGTGTTTGGGGGGTGCAGGTTGCTTGTCACCTGCAGAATGTACACGGGGCCTGAGGGTCTTCTAGGAGGCAGGAAGACCCAAGGAGTCATAGGCCCTGCCTTCAAGTCCCCAGTGCCTGGGGGGCGGTCCCTGGCCATCATCAGTTCCTAAGTAATGATGATGCCTGCCATCATCCACTGAGCATGCACCCCCAACTGTCACCGTGTCCCCAGCCATCACCATCCGAGCTGTGGGATCTCCATTCACATTGGCACGGTACTCCTATCTGGCTGACTCTCGGGACCACCTGACGCCAGCCCAGCCCAACTCCCCCGTGCCAACCCTGACGGTACCTGATCCCGGAAGGGCAGGCTGGAGAATACGGGCAGGTTCTTGGCCCACTTGACGGCCATGAACAGCAGGCGCGCCGATGTCTCGTGGATGCTGTCCAGGCCGCAGGAGGAGGAAGAGGAGTACGGAGACGGGGAAAACTCAGGGTCATTGCCGGTGACATCGATGTTCTCATCAGCTGTCGGAGGAGGTTGTGATCTCAGTGCCAGCTCCATGGAGGCCGCAGGGAGGGCTCGGGTGTGAGGATCAAGGCCCGACTGTGACCCAGGAACTGAGGCTCCCCAGCCTGGCCCTCGGCCCCCTCTTGCTCACCGTCCTCTGGCTCCAGCTTAGCACAGGTTTCAGCTGTGATGAGGCTGGCCATGAAGTGGTGGCCCAGGGCTCTGGCTGCAGACATGGGTGTGGGGCCCCGTGGACTGGACCCCACCGGGGCAGGGGGAGCCACCAGGGGCTCAGACCGGGGCTCAGCGTCGTGCTCCACACTGTCCAGGCGGACCTGGGCTGTGCTTCGGGGCTGGCGCTCATTCTGCACGGCTGGGGAGGCAGGAGGGTCAGGACACCATGCCGTCCCAGGGCCATCTCCTCCGTCACCTCCTCCAGGCAGCCCCACCCCCACTCACCATCCTGGTTCATGCCTGCCTGCAGGCACTTCTTCAGCCGGCAGGCCTGGCACTGGTTGCGATGGGCCTTGTCCACCGGGCACATCCCCGAGCCCACCTGGCACCTGCAGGCGAGGAGGAGCCCTGGACTCAGTGTCCCGTGCGGGCCCTGGGCCGTGGGTGTGGCCCCTTTTGCGGGAGCCCCTTCCACCCTGAACAGCCCCTACCCCTCACAGGCCCACTCCCTGGGGGACAGGAACCCAGCAGGGTGGCCTCCCTCAGGGTGGCCTCTGTCACCTGTAGATGAGCCTCCGCCGCACGCTCCTCTTGAAGAAGCCGCTGCAGCCGTTGCAGGCGTAGATGCCATAGTGCTTCCCGCTGCTACTGTCGCCACAGACTCGGCACTGGAGCGAGGGGCCCACACCTGGGATGGGGGCAGGGTTCACACTCCCTCCAGCCTCCAGACGGCCCCGCCCTCCCACATAAACATGCCATCTGGCAAGCAAGCATCCCACATGACATGGCCCTCCAGCTTCTGCACCCCCCACACACCCAGTGGCTAGTTTTCAGTCCTGCCTCCACTGCCCCAACTCCCAACCTTCTCTGGAGGTGGCTTCAGGCTCCACCGCCCCACAAAGACATTCCCAATGACACCACCAGGGGCCTTTTAGGCGACAAGCCCAAAGGGGGCCTCTCTTCCTTCCTGCCCCATCCTGGCTTTGCTGGCCCCCGCCTTTCTGGGATTCTGGGTTTGTCAGCAGGCTCCCTCCCCTCTTGCCTGCAGCCCCCGGGCCAGGGGCTGAGTGGCTCTGACTCCTTGCACGTCCCTGCAAGCCTCTGCCCCCTCCCCCGCAGGACCCCGGCCCTACTCCAGGAAAAGCCATACCTGTTGGGTCCTCCCCGAGGCCCCACCTGCCTGGAGACTCCTTCCGGGAGGCAGCCCCCGCAGCAGGTGCAGCAGCAGCCACAGTGGAGCTCATGGGTGCTGTGGCCAGGTCCTGGGCTGTGCCCGCCTGCCACCTCCTGGGAGGCCTCCTGGGTTGCTGAACCAGCCGCCTCTGCCTCAGTCTCTGTGCCTCTGTCTCTGTGTGTGTGTCCCAATCCTTCTACAATCTTGACTTCTCCCTCTCCCCAGCAGTCTCCCAGCGTCTTTGTATCTCTCCCCAGTCTGTCTCTCTCCGTGTGTCTCTGCCTCTCTTTCCTGCCTCCTTGCCACTTTGCCTCCTTGCCTGAACTCTGTCTGAACTCAGGCACTGCTTCAAGTTCCTGAAGCCCCTCGCAGCGGCGACTCTGACTTGAGGAGATTTCTCCCAGGGCGGCTGCAGGATGCAATTTATGATCCTCTTAATCTTTACTGTCTCCACAGGGGATCAACCCGCCATACCTGTGGCGTTACCAAGGTGCCCCCGGAGCCGGTCAGTCCTGCTGCCCCCACACCCGTTCTGGGCAACCCAGTGTCCCTAGGGCCCTTCAGCCTGTTATCCTGTCCATGCCAATTCTCGGAGGGAGTTGGGGACTCCCACTTCCCCAAGGGCCTTAATCTTTTTGAGCTGTTTGGCGCGGGTCTGTGGCAAGAGTGTCAGGCCAGTGCCTGTGGGTCCCAGTGCCGGGTGGGTCCTTACATGTGGCTCCCCCTGGGTACTAGGTAGACCCAGCTCTCTAGCCCAGTGGTTCTCACCCCAGTCCCTCAACGAGGGACTGCTTGAGGCTCACGACTGAGGATCTGCCTCCCCTGGAAGGCTAGCAGTCCCCGGAGGCCCCGCACAGAGGAGGCTCTCGGACAAGTCACGTGGAGGATTTGAGGCTGGCCTGAAGGAGGGGGCCTAGGGCCCACCTGGAGGGTTTCCTTCAGGTCTGGGGTTGGCAGGTGCTTTTCTCACCTACCTGGGAGCTGGACCTGCATGACAGGAGAAGGGGAGGGGACACAGCCACCATGAGCCTGGCCCAGGATCTCGGTCCCTTCCTCTTTCTCCCAACAGTTTCCCTCCCCTGACCCCAGGCCCAGTCCTCCCAGCTTGGGCCCAGGGGTGGCTCTTTGGGGAGGAGAGGAGAGTCTGTGTCTCCTTAGATGGAGTCCCAGGCCCTACTGGGGAGAGTGGAGAAAGCAGAAACAAATCCAGATTCAGATCCCTTCTCTGTCACAGACCAGACACGGGTCCCTGAGCAAATGACTTGACCTGCCTGAACTTCAGTTTCTTCCTCTGTAGAAAGGGATGACAAAAAGTACCTGTCTTGTGGTGTCCTTGGGGAAACCAAACATATTCAGGAAATGTGTTTCAGAGCCTGGTACTCAGTAAGAGCATCATCAAGGATGGGCGGTTACACTTCAGGGTCACAAGATCATGGGGGACACTCAGAAAGTAGCCGTTCCCTCACCTGCTCCTCTGCCCCCAACTCACCTGCTGCCCCATGGACCCCCCCACCCTCGGCCAACTGAGCCCACCTCTGGGGCTGACTGGGGCAGGGTTGCCCCAACCTTACAGCCCGAGGAGAAGGGGGCAGGGGAAGCTTCTGGAAGGATCATGGAGTTAAGGGGCCAGGGGTGGGGCCTGGCCCTTATGTAAGTGGGGTTAACCCTCACTGTGACAGGGAAGCACTATTGGGGATTTGGGAAGTCAGCTCTAGGGGCTTTGCCGGGTAATCCGCTTTCTGGAGCCTCAGAAGATCGAGGCCACCGGGCTGGGCCCTCTCACCTGCCCTCCTCTCCGCTGTCCTCATCCCTCCCTGCAAGGAAGCCCCCTGGGAATCTCCCCTGAAGAGGTCTCCAGCTCCACCTCAGCACCCCAGCCAAGAGCACCCTCCCCTGAACCTGACTGGCCACACCCTCCTTCCCGGAAGCCCATCTCTCCCAGTTCTTCCAGAACACAGCTCTGTGCCTTGACTTACCACCTCGGTGCACCAGGGCTCAGCCGCAGCAGACTGTTGCACCCCCTTGGGCGATTCACACACAGTCACACTTCCCCAACCACATCAGACCCCTGCCTGCGCCTCTGCCCCTAGAGGCTCCCCACAGACCCCCCCAAGTTCCACTATGGATCCCAACTCTGCGCCCCCAAGCCAGCTGGTCCCCAGAGGTGGTACCCGAAACCCTGGGGTTAGGGGGTCCCCTGGAGCAAACTCGTGCAGGGACAAAAGTGCTTAAGGCTGAGGCCAAGGGTCTTGGACCCTGGAGGCTGAGCTGAGGACAAGTTGATGACCAAGGGGCATCAGCCACTCAGAGGAAGTTCAGGGTGGTGTCAAAGTGTACTGGGAGGATTCAAGGATGGTGGCATCACCATGACAAGTGTCCCACGGGGTCACCAAGAAGGCAAACGGAAAGAGTCCTTCCACAAATGCTTTCAATATCATATTCAAACTTCACAGCAACCCTGTGCATGGGCCATCACCCTTATTAACCTTGCTCACAGATGAGGAAACTGAATCAGAGAGGTGAAGTCGTTTGCATCAGCCATACAGCTACTGAGTGGTGAGAGGCTGGGAATGGAGAGGGGGCTTTCAAACTGCATCTGAACCTCAAACACCTGCTTGGCACCAGGACACGCTCTAGGAAGGAGAGGCATGAGCCAAACAGCCTTCTCTGGTATCAACAGCAGGCAGAACTGGTGACCTTGGGGAGCTATTTAGAAGGAAGCTGCAAAAGATTTCATGCTTTTTCATGGCTGCGTAATATTCCATGGTGTGTGTGTGTGTGTGTGTGTGTGTGTGTGTGTGCGCGCACACACACATACATACCACATTTTCTTTATTCTTTTTTTAATCTTTGGTAGAGATAGAGTCTTCCTCTGTTGCCCAGGCTGGTCTCAAACTCCTGACCTCAAGCGATCCTCCTGCTACAGCTTGCCAAAGTGCTAGGATTACAGACATGGGCCACAATGCCTGGTCTATCACATTTTCTTTATCCAGCCCACCGATGACGGGCACCTGGGAGAAGGAAGTGGGGCAAGGGTTGAAAACCTGTTCATTGGGTTCCACATTCACTATTTTGTGTGATGGGTTCAACAGGAGCCAAGCCTCAGCATCATGTAGTATACCTCTGTAACAAACCTGCACGTATACTCCCCAATCTAAAATTTAAAAAAGAAAAAAAAGAGGCTGGACATAGTGGAGAGCCCATGGGCTGGGGAGGGAGGAGTCGGAAGCAGAGACCTTGCTTTGGGTATGGAGACAGGGTTGAGGGGGCTGAGGCAATATTAAGGCAAGGTTTTTCTCCCCAGTCAAGGCATTTATTTTTGAGGCAGGGTCTCATTCTGTTGCTCAGGCTGGAGCACAGCAGCACGATCACAGCTTACCATAGCCTCAACCTCCTGGGCTCAAGCGATTCTCCCACCTCAGCCTCCCCAGTAGCTGGGGCCACAGGTGCACCCCACCATGCCCAGCAAATTTTTAAAACTTTTTGTAGAGATGAGGCCTTGCTACGTTGCTCAGGCTGGTTTTGAACTCCTGGGCTCAAAGCAATCCTCCAACCTCGGCCTCCCCAAGTGTTAGAATAACAGGTGTGAGTCACCCTACCCAGCCAAGGCAGCTATTTACAGAAAAATACTTTAGGGAAAGAGGAGTTCCTTTTAAAATGGGAGATAGCGGCCAGGCACTGTGGCTTACGCCTGTAATCCCAGTACTTTGGGAGGCCAAGGTGAGAGGATTGCCAGAGTCCGTGGGTTCAAGACCAGTCTGCACAATAAATGAAAAAGTTATGTGGGTGTGGTGGCATGTACCTGTAGTCCCAGCTACTTGAAAGGCTGAGGTGGAAGGATCTTGTGAGCCCAGCAGGTCGAGGCTGCAGTGGCCATGAGCAGCATGCCACTGCACTCCAACCTGGGCAACAGAGTAAGACTCCAACAACAACAACAAAAAGGGGAGACAGAGGAGAAAGAGCCTGGGGGTGAGAGGGTCAAGGGGAAGGCAGGTGAGACTTGAACCCTGCCCACCCCTGCATCTCGGGTACACATCTGAGCAGGTCTAAGGGACTGGTTGCCGGAGCACACGGGAGGGGCCACTCCAGCCTGCAGAGGGGTCCCTGAAAGGAGTTGGGGAGCCCCGGGGCCAGCATCCTCCTCGCAGATCGGCTTTGTGGTCATGTGACTGGGGCGCGTTACTCCACCCGCTGCTTTCTGTTGCACCCTCTCTAAAATGGGTAGGATGCGGAGGTGGGGAGGATGTGTCCTCTCGTGGGTTGTGTGGGATGAAAGGAGGTGACTCTGTGTGGGTTGGGGGAGGAGGCTGGGCAAGCAGAGGAGTGGTGTGGAGAGCTTTTCTTCTCTCTGAGGAGGTCGTGGGTCCAGGAGAAGCAGCTGAGCCTGCGGGTCTGGCCCCTCCAGCTTCATCCGTCTGGTCCTTTTCCATCCTTCAAGGCCTGTTCTGGGCTCACCTCCTCCAGACTGCCTTCCCTGACTTCCCAGCCCATCTGTTCGCTGCTTTGTCTAGAGCGATCTTGTTCAGGGCCAAGATCTTATCCTTATGTTGAACCTCACTCTGGGTCAACTTTCTCTCCTGAGTCCAGATGGAAGGTTCCAGGGAAAAACGTTAGTTAGTTTGTCAGGTTAGCCGGGTCTGAGGCTCCCAAGGCACTTAGAGGAAGTCTGGGTTCCAACCTGTCCACATTTTCCTGGATTGTATAGGGGATGTGTATGACTCAGAATGACAAAAACAAGAAAAAAACCCAAACACACAAAAGTCCCAGCCCCATCTAAATAAAAGACACCCGTGGTGCTTGACCCTAATCTTACTGTTTATTTGAACGTTTTTGTCATGTGGGGCCACCGAAAGCCTCTCTGGGCCTGGCCCTCGGGCTTTGGCAGGTCAGGTTGGCCAGAGCCCAGAGCAGTGCAGGGGACAGGACACCAGAGCCCCACAGACCCAGGGCTGGGGGGAGCAGTCCCCGATCTGTGATCACCAGCTGCTGGGGCAGACGCCAAAGGATTACTCAGCCCAAAGCCCTGAATCTGCTGACGAAGCCGCCACAGGCCACCTTAAAACTAAGACAATTATTCCCCCAGGGGACAAGTCAGCAACTTCCTCTGACTCCCCGGAGGCCTGGGGCAGGCGGGGCAAGGTGTCCATGGCCTGCAAACATCGTGGTGCGAGAGGGTGCTGTGTCCTGGGCCTGAGATATGACCTGGGTCCTGCCAGAGGGAGGAGGGGGCGGCTCCTGCCATCAGGCTGGCCTGGCTGACAGCCTCACTCCCTTCCAGCAGCTGCGGGCTTCCTGTGTGAAGCAAGCCTTGGTCACAACATCGGGTCCTGGGATCAAGTCTTCTTCCAGGATTTCTTTTTTTAGAACGCTCCCATCCAGAGGGCTTGAATCCCAGAGTGTGAGACCAGCCTGGACAACATAGTGAGTCCTCATCTCTACAAAAAAAAATCAGAAAATTAGCTGGGTGTGGTGGCACACACCTGTAGTCCTGGCTACGTGGGAGGCTGAAGAGGGAGGATCACCTGAGCCCAGGAGGTCGAGGCTGCAGTGAGCCGTGATTATGCCACTGCACTCCAGCCTGGGCAACAGAGTGAGACTCCCAACTCAAATCAATAAACAAATCAATAAACAAACAAATAAAAATAAAATAATAAAGTGCTCCCCTCTTTCCTCACCCCACCCCCACCACACTCCAGCCTGGGCAACAGAGTGAGACCCCGACTCAAAATAAATAAATAGATAATAAATAATAATAAAATAAATAAATAATAATAAATAAATAGATGATAAATAATAATAAAATAAATACATAGATAATAAATAATAATAAAATAAAATGCACCCCATCCCCACCGCACCCCAAATGTCTCTGCCTTCTCTGAAGCTTGCCTTTGAAGCTCTGACACCTCGGACCCAGCAATTTCACTCCAGGAAACCATCCCAGGTAAGTGTCAAAAAGACCGAATTCTGTGGCTGCTGCCTGCTGTCACTTTAGTGAAATATCCATCGTAGACAACATTCGAGTACACTCAGCTGCATCCTCCTCATTGTGGAGGCCATGGTGGCCACTGTGTCCTGGTTCTCTATTTGTCTCTGTGGAAACCTGCTGGTCACGGACAAACAGGCGGGTATAGCTTGATTCTGTGTGTCCCAGGGAGCTTTCTGGTCAAAGGTCATGGGACGCCTTTCTCCTTGACAGGACCTGAATGCATCAGTGGTGCCTTTTTCTAGAGTCAGGAGTGGAAGGTTCCACTCCTGGAGCAGACACCCTGGGCCGTTTCTCAACAAAGCCACTTTCTTTTCTTTTTGAGATAACATTTAGAAATCATCAGATATTCACCTGCACAGCTTTCCCAGCCCTTGGCTAGAAAAGTCTGTCCCCTTTAACTATTTTAAAGAACAGGAGGCCTGCCCTGCCCTAGAAGACAGGTAGACAAAAAGCAGTCTGTTCCAACCCTCTCAGTATGCTGTTCCACCTTGGGGCCACCCCCTTCCTCATCTGTGCCCAAGATGACTGACAGGGACTATATCCAGGCTAGCTTATCCTGCCTCCCGGGCGCGCTTAGAGGTGGGCTTCTCAATGCTCCAGCAGAACTTTTTTTTCATTTCTGTTTTTTTCATTGCTGAGACAAAGTCTTGCTCTGACACCTGAGCTGGAGCTCACTATAGCCTTGAACTCCTGGGCTCAAGTGATCCTTCCACCTCAGTCTTCCAAGTAGCTGCAACTACAGATGTGTGTGCCAAAACACTCGGCTAATTAAAAAACTGGTTTTAGCAGGGCTTGGTGGCTCAGCCTGTAATCCCGCGCCTTTGGGAGGCTGAGGTGAGTGGATTGCCTGAGCCCATGGGTTCGAGACCCGCCTGGGCAGCGAGACCTCATCTCTACAATAAATCAAAAAATCAGCCAGGCGTGGTAGCGCATGCCTGTAATTCCGGCTACTTGGAAGGCTGAGGTGGAAGGATCGCTGGAGCCTAGCAGGCCAAGGCTGCGGTGGCTGGGAGCGGCCACTGCACTCCAGTCTGGGCGACAGAGTGAGACTCCAACTCAAAAAACAACAACAAAAAAAAAACACCTGGTTTTTTGTTTTTTTTGTTTTTGTAGAGATGAGGGTCTTGCTCTGTTACCTAGGTTGGTCTCAAACTCCTGGGCTCAAGTGATCCTCCTGCCTTGGTCTCCCAAAGCTCTGGGATTACATGTGTGAGCCACCTGGCCCTGGGCCACAGCTCTCTTTAAAAGACTGCACAGCAGAAATTCTCACCACAGCAAAATGTCTCTATTTCATTTGAATGTTTATCAACAAGCCTGTATTACAGTCATCATCAGGGTAAAAAAGTTATTTTTATTAGAAAAAGGGAATGGCTAATTTGAAATCAATATTACCTTTCTAATCATCACAGGAAATGGTGGTGAAGAAAGAGATTGTTGGCTTGTGAAAAAGCAAAGTTGCTCATGCCCTCTTCTCTCCCTCCCTCTTTATCAGGTGGGCCGGTCAGCTGAGCCTTGGCTGTCACAACAGCTGCAGCCTGTAGGGGTTCCCCCACCTGCTGCACCAGGTGTGACCGCTTTAGTCGCTGGGACTTGGATGGACCCACAAGACCCCTGGAGGAGCTGGGGCAGTGGGGGCGCCATGAGGCAGGCATTATTTGAAAACCAAAAGTACTCTAAAAGTTAAACCACAGGTACACACATCCCAGGTGTAACAGCAGACAGACTCTCCTTGTTAGAATACAGAGATGTGTATACACATTGTAAGAAAGGAAAAAACTGTATTAAAATTGTAATCCTCACCATAGTCCAAGAACAAAAGATGAATACAAGGCACGTGTGACTTCTGCAATCACAAGAGGTGCTCGTGGTGGTTCCCATCAGTGTCCAGATACTTCCAAAGACCGTGAACAACTGCAGGACTTGTTGCTGTGCAAGGCCTCCGGGTCTTCCCCGGTGCACCTCACACACAGGACCAGGTGTCTCAAACTCATCATAAATGCGTGCAGTGGTCAGGCATGTGGAGGTTCTGTTCTGTACTCACACCTCCATTGTCATTGTCCTTCCACAACATTCTCGAACTTCCAATACCACTTCAAAATGGTCTTGTGCTCCTCAAATGACAATTGTGTTTTGCCATTTTCTCTGATGGTCCCGCCTGTCGCCTGGTGACGCCAGCATTCATTTGATGAATGCCATCTTTTAAGTGATCGTCACACTACACATTGCTACGGTCATTCAATTCAACTTTGAAAAGTCATACATAGATAACATCGCTTAAAATGTGTTTTTGGCACCACTGGTTCTATTATCTCCTAGAAATGAAACCACCCGAGGCAGGATTTTTCGATCTCCGCACTATTGACTTTCTGGATTGGATACTTCGTGGCCATGTGGGGGCTGTCCTGTGCACTGTGGGATGTTCAACAGTGTCTCTGGCCTCTACCCACTGGATGCCAAGGGCACCTCCCTCCTCCAGTAATGTCTTCAGGCCTTGCCACATGTAACCTGGGGGCAAAATCACCCTTGGCTGAGGACCACAGGCCAAGCCCTGTTACTCCTCTTCTTCCCACAAAATGGTCCACCGAGTCTGTTTTCACAGACACAGGAAGCAAGTCCTATGACAAGTGTCTGTGAGAAGCCCAAGGGTCCTCAGGCATCATCCACAGTGTCCTGCGTTGCAGACTCAGGAACCATCTGGAAGGTTCCATGTGGGTGCAGACACAGGAACCATCTGGAAGGATGTTCAAGGTGTCCACAGAGAATTCCTCTGAAGGAGAATTTTACTATTTTATTTTTTCTTTACAGTTTTCTGAATTGTTTGAATGTTTCATACTGAACATGTATTATAATTATAATAAAGATGTTTCTAAAAGACATTGGTGGCCAGGCTCGGTGGCTCAGCATGTAATCCCAGCACTTTGAGAGACTGAGGCGAGTGGACTGCCCAAGCCCCGCGGGTTTGAGGCCAGCCCGGGCAACTTGGTGAGACCTCATCTCCACAATAAATCAAAAATTAGCTGGGCATGGTAGCATGTGCCTGTAGTTCCAGCTACTTGGAAGACTGAGGT